>NC_083432.1:41920549-42220549 GCF_020745735.1 Hemiscyllium ocellatum | reverse complement strand
CTTCGAGTTGTATAACTCGGAGGGCTGTGAGGATAGAGCGAGGAAGATGGAGTTTTTTTTAAGAATCTGGCACTCTCCGGCTTAACCTCGGAGCAGGTGTTGCTTTTGAATGCCCCCTAGACAACTCAGGAAGTGCAGGGGGCAGTGAGGTAGCTCCAGAGTGGTAAAGCACCCGGACCAGATGGATTTCAGGCTGAGTTCTATAAAGAGTTTATAGACGAATTGGCCGGACCACTTATAGGTGTGTATAACTATTCATATAGTCAGGGTAGTCTCCCAATCTCTCTGAGAGAAGCAAAATATCTCTCTCATTCTTAAGAAAGGAAAAGCCCTAGGTGACTGGAGAGGGTTTTACCAGATTTAATAAAAATGGATCAGATGGGGTTTACTAAGAGTCACAGATCTACTAATAATATCAGAAGAGTGTTAAACATAGTACAAGTCTGCCAGCATTTGACCAGGTGGAAGGGCCATATCTTTTTCATACAATGGAATGGTTTGACATTGGCGAGGTTTTTACCAAGTGGGTCACAGTATTATATAACGACCCAAAAGCAGCAGTGATTACCAACAGCATACGGTCAGATAGCTTTAGTTTTGGCAGAGGTTGTCATCAAGGATGCCCTCTCTGCCACTACTATTTACACCAGTGATTGAACCGCTGGGGGAAGCTATCCGAACTGACCCTAACATAACGGCCCTGGAGGTAGGATCGGGTAAACATAAAATCACTATTTATGCGGATGACGTCCTTCTTTCCTTAAATGAACCATTGACATCTGTGCCCCGCTTAATTCAAGTGGTTAATTTGGTTGGTATGTTCGCAGGTTACAAAATCAGAGGCCATGCGGATGGATCCCACTTCCCGTTTCGGTGGTCACTAGGAGGTTTCTCTATTTTGGTATTTTTATTATCCCGAGATTTGCTCAGCTATATAAAGCTCATTCTTTGCATTTATTAGAGAAAATAAGGCAGGACACAAATGCTGGAAAGATTCCCGATATCCTGGCTAGGATGAATAGTCTCCCTTGCCTATTATACCCTACGAGAATGCTTCCTTTGATGTTGCCGAGACAGGCGCTGCGTAAACTTTATGGTTGGCTCGGCTCTTTTATTTGGAATTATAGATGGCCCCTTATTAAATTAGATAAGTTGCAGCTCCCACAAGTAAGGGGATGTCTAGATTTTCCGGATTTCAGAACGTACCAACTGAGCTCCCTGTTATCATATGTGGCTGATTGGGTCTCTCGTGATCCACAATCAATTCGGCTGGATACTGAGACTTGCCAAGCAAAATGCCCCCTCATCAATCTATCATTCATGGATAAGATGACAATTATTACGGATCATTGTAAAAACCCGATTGTACTAAACACATTCGAAGTTTGGAGGATGAAGCGACAGGGTGAGGGTAATTTACAAAAACCTCCCCATTTACTCCTATAGTGGGAACACTGGGATTTCAGCCAGGTTTGACAGATGCTGGGTTTAAAATAGGGGAGTCAGAGGCAGCTCCTGCTTGGGAGATCTGTTCGATATGGAGGTCATGATGTCCGTCGAACAACTGCGTCAGAAGTTCAGATTGTTTGGCAAGGACCTTTTTCAATATTTTCAAGTACGAGACTTTGTACAAAAGACCATATTGATGACTAATCCGAGGTGCACCCTCGGTCATTATTCTCTACCACTGGTTAGTAATAAGGTATCAAAGGACATGGAATGGTTATACAAAACCTGGACTCAAGAATTAGGGATGGAAATCTCCTTAGAGATGTGGGAGGATATCTGAGAAAGTGCCAGGAAGATCTCTATCTGTAATAGGACACAAGCTATTCAATTGAAGATACTGCATAGGGCTCATATGGCACCAGGACAGCTTGCAAAGTTCAAGGCAGGAGCATCCCCAATGTGCCCTAAATGTAAAATAGAAGTTGGTACTCTCACTCATTGTTTGTGGATCTACTATAAGGTTTGTAGATATTGGGACAGTGTAGCGAATGCCTTGGCAAAGATTTTGGGAATGGAGATTGGGTTGGACCCAGTGTCTCTCCTTTTGGGCTTGCCAAATCTTCCTCCTCTAGATGCATACGGGAATAAACTGTTCACTATCCTCTCCTTCTACGGGAGGAAAGGGATTTTACTAAGATGCGTACCGGAACGTCCCCCAGGACGTTTGTATTAGCATAGAAGAGTTATGGAATATATTCTCTTGAACTTCCTTACGAATATGGTGCACCAAAAAATGGAATTATTTTATAGAACGTGACAGTCCTTTTTGAAGTACACAGATGCAGATCTATCAGCCACACTGTTTAGGGCCTTTGTTTAGCCGTGAGGATGATGTTTGTTGGTTTGGGGGCTCCTGGGAGGAAGAATACCGTATAAATATGGGTTTTGTTATGACTTGATATAATTTTATTTTGAATGCTTAGATATTTATTTACTTTCTTTTATTTCTTTAGTTTGTTATTAGTTATGTACTATACTGTGGTCTTTTTTATATATAGAGTCTTCTTTCTTGTACCTTATTTTGTGTTTTGGTAGATTGTAGAGTAGATTAGTAGTTAGTTTTCTTAATTTTATATTGATGCTGTTATTATACTGTAAAGTGGTTACACTATTTTGTATTAATTTTGTAAAAACAACTCAAAAACCTTTTTCGTTTCAATAAAAATATTTACAAAAAAAAGGTGAGAGATTTAAAAGAGACCCAAGGGGCAACATTTTCACAGAGTGGATGCTGCGTGTATGGAATGAGCTGCCAAAGGAAGTGGTGGAGGTTGGTACAATTACAGCATTTAAAAGACATCTGGATGGGTACATGAAAAGGAAGGATTTAGAGGGATCTGGGCCAAATGCTGGCAAATAGGACTAGATTGATTTAGGATATCTAGTGGACAAGGATGTTTTGGATTGAAGATCGTGAACCCTTATGGTAATTTGGAAATTCTCATCCCTTTTACTCTCAACTCAAAACATATTTCCTGAGTTTTATTTATCAGGTTCCATTCTTAAAGTTTAAAAAAAATGTTCCATCACATTGTTGCTGCTTTTATTTCCTCATCAAGATCTGATTTGTAGAAATATCTCCCAGGGAGAAACAGCAACAAACAAATCCTCGTGCTGTTTTTGTTTTACATGAGTAAACTGAAAATTCAGGAGGAAATGCTGAAGTGCACAGCTGCTAACAACTCATGAAGGGAATAAGGGATTTCAACAAAGAAGCTTCAGCCTTTTGGGATTTTCATCCGTGTTAAAATCTCATTCTCCAAGGAGAGGAATGATAACATTTAGATTGCTGTATGATCCATGGTGTTGAATTGTAGTCACAATTAGTAACACTCCCCATAAATGCTGGAATAAATGGCATATCGACACAGTCCACTCTGCCCCTTTGTGAAAACTTGCTTGAGGAAGTTAGAACATCAGTTTCTGAAAAACAATCTGGAATTATGCGGAACAAATATTCATAATTTGATCCTTCTGATCTCAAATGAAATGTTAGCAAAGTAAATGAGTAGTCCACGGGCATGTTGATATGCACTATCAGAATTATAGTCAGGATGTAGATTATTAAAGATTTGATGAGTTAATTGAAAACTTTCAACTTGAAGTTGGCAGTGACTTGGGGTCTATAATTTGAACCCAAACTTGTTTAGTCGCAGCAACCTACTCCAGAAGTTTAATATTGAAAACATTTAATTATGATTATATTTTAGTTGCATCTAACCAAGTGGATTTGATACATATAATGCTTACACTTACCTCAAGTTCAGACTATTCTGAGGTAACTTTGCAAACATAGACTTACAACTGTCAAATTATTCTCAGGGGAGGAAGTTTTTACACTGGTTACTAAACCAGCGTAACTGGATTTCACCATAATATTTAATAATGAACAGCAGCTATTTCAAAACTGAAAGAACTGCAGGTGCTGTAAATCAGAAATAAAAACAGAAGTTGCTGGAAAAGCTCAGCAGGACTGGCAGCATCTGTGAAAAGAAACCAAAGTTAACGTTTTGGGTCTGTTGACCTTTCCTCATCAGGGTTCTGCTGAGCATTTCCAGCAACCTCCATTTCGTAGCAGCTAAATCAAAGTGTTTTTTTTATCATTCATTTGAAAGCACAACATCGTTACTTCCTTGGGAGATTAAAATAATTTGGCATGTCCACAAGAACTCTTACTAATTTTTATAGATGCATCACAGAAGGGACCCTAACTGGATGTATCACAGCATTTTATGGCAACCCTGCTCTTCATGGATGGGTTGGACCGAAGGGTCTGTTTCCATGCTATACATCTCTATGACTCTAAACTGCAAGAAACTACAGAGTCGTGAACACAGCCCAGTCCATCGCATAAACCAGTCTTCTGTCCATTGACTCCATTATATTTCCCGCTGCCTTGAGAAAGCAACCACCATAATCAAAGTCTCTTCTTACCCCGGTTATACTCTCTTCCACCCTCGTCCATTGAGCAGAAGATCTCGAAGTTTGAGTACACATACGAACAGATTCAAGAACAGCTTCCTCCCTGCCGTTATCAAACATTTGAATGGACCTCTCAAATGTTAATTCTGCTCTCGTTGCACCCTCTCCGTGGCCATACCACTCTATTCTGCTATCTGATGCACTTTGTATGGTATGATCTGCCTGTGTTGTAGTTCTCATTGTACTTCAGTACATGTAACAACAATAATCAAATTCAAACTCTTTGGAAGATGATGCTGTATAATTAACTTGTACTCTTAACTGATGATAAAATTCATACCAGGATGGCAAAGGTGCTATTCTGCAATCAGATTCATGAAATAAGAACACTTCCCTTTCACTTCATCCCTTATCATCTTTCTGCATTAGCCAGGTTCTATAACTATGGGGAAGTTATTGTTTATAACATCCCACCACTAAGCAGCACTGTATTCTAAAACACACACATGACATGCATTACAAAAGTGGCAATAAAACATTTTCAAGTCAACAAAACAAGCCATCACTAAATAATGTCATTTGATTGTTGGCAACACCTTGCATTATAATTGAACAAAATAATTGGAATTTATACAATGGCACAAATCCTCAGAATATTACAAAGCACTTCACAATCAACAAGTTGCTTATGAAGTAAAATGTCTGGACTTTGCTCTCTAATTTTATACATAAACAACAATAAGACGATTAAGCAATTAATTAGTGGTGGTTGGATTGCAAATTCTGGCCATGACACCAGAAGAATTTGCTTCTTCTTTGGTTAGACAGGGCCTTTTGCCAACTTAAAACACACAAACCTCAGTTGAAAAGAAAATTGGCACCACCAAGCATGCAGCATTTGCTCATTAATACATCGAGAGATTACATGCTCAAGTCCTGAACTAGGGCTGAACCCTTTGACTTTCTGACAAAGACAAATGCATTAACCCAGTTGGTAAAATTAAATACATGTTTGGTCTCTCTCAACTTTCGACAATTAGTAGTTTGGGAATGAAATTCTCTGCACAAACAACGGTATAGTGTACTTTTTATGCCAAGATCAATCCAAGGTACCAGTCTAAGATCATGTAACTCCAGATTGCTATCTGCCAGCAGTCATAGACATACCAGTTGTAAAACTGCAGTTCTAATTCAACAATATTGTAATTACATTACCTCCTTCCAACATGAAGAAGTATTTGCTATTAAGAATACATCATCAGTATATTTTCACTTTAAACTCACAATGGAAATTGGCTGCTATTAAGACTGCTTTTCTTTAATCTTTTCCTAAAAATTTCTTCTAAAATGCTTTGATTTGGTTGCCTCTCTGTGCCTTTTCCATTAACAGTATTCTACATGCATCTGGTCTCTCTGAGCCCAGAACAGACAGCAATTTAGTAGCTTTTTCTACCTCTTAGTAGGTGGTGATTTGCAAGAATAATCAATGATCACTTCTTTATGTAATGTATTCAAACAGAAACAACAATGGAGATAAACACACAACCCCATAAATTTCGAGGTCAAACAGCTAGCCATCTTTTTGCTCCTTCAATAGTATGCAGTTTCTCATTTTAATATTTCCAGATTAAAAACCTCTTAGTCTAGTAACAGCGTAAGTCTCCTCTGTATGATTTCACATCATTTTTGTAATGCAGTGAGGAGAGCTGAACATAGTATTGTAACCACAGTTCCAATTGCAAGCCAGACTGTACTTCAAACGTGAACTCTTTTTATCTCTCTCCACAGACGCAGCCAGAACTGTGAGGATTCTCCAGTTCTTGCTCTTTTTATTTCAGATTTCCAGCATCCACAGTAATTTGCTTTTATTTTGTACAAACTTGTCATAACTTCTCAGCTCTTATATTTTTACTTAACTTGCTCCTACCTTCAGGGATCTGTAGATATACACTTCAAGATTCCTCTGTTATTTCTCAGAAACCTATCATTTAAAGTTTACCCGCCCAATATACATTACCCCGGCTTCTCTGAAATGACTCCTATTTGTCACTTTTCTGAAAAGATAGCCAATCCACACATATTGTCATGCAGCCAACCTTCTTCACTATCATGCTACCTATGCAAGCATAAATCCTTGCTACATATCACAACAAGGAAACAACCTTGTACCGAGTCTTACAAACCCAATAGAGACACACTTCCAATTACAAATGCACCAATTTCCTTGAGCAAAGAGATCATAAACAAAGTAAAAGAATTGGTGTAAGGATTAGAGAGGGGTTGAGAAGGAATCTTTACACGCTGAGAGTAGTGGGAATCTACAGCTCTGTACCTGAAAAGATGTTACACAATAAAAACCTTATTATGTTTATAAAGTATTTGGATGTGCAATTGAAGTGCAGTAACACTGAGGCTGTGGACCAAGAGCTAGAAAACAGGGATTAGGTTAATTAGCTCTTTTTCAGTCAGAGATATGATGGATCGAGAATCTCCTTATTTGCCACAAGGCTATGATTTTATGCCCTAATCAAATCAACATGAAAGTGACTATTTCTGAATCTCCACAATACACATGATGGAGTTTCAGTTTCCATTTTCTATACGCGTATCTGCAGCCTCATCTGGTTCCGTCATTTACTTGTTACATCTGTAAGTGTTATTGACGAAACAAACTAACTTGATTTATCTACGAAGCAGCACAACTGTAAGTAACATCACTCACACTTGTCTGAAATGAACAGTGGCTCTCATTTACAAATAAAGCGCAATTGCTCTCAATGATTTTTAAAGAGCCTCATGACAGAGGTGGTCACAGAGATGACTTGAAAACTTTTAGTCAAAGATTAAGTGGCAATGTTTCAATTATTACAGCCATCATGTAGACTTGAACTGTTGAAACATCAACAAATACAATTTTGGTGGAAAAGACCGTGTCCAGACAGACAGAGTATCATGTTACCTCCTTACTAGTGGTACAACTCAACCAACCCCAATTACAATTTGGAGATGCCGGTGTTGGACTGGGGTGTACAAAATTAAAAATCACACAACACCAGGTTATAGTCCAACAGGACACAATTGTAAGACACAGAATTTATAGCAAAAGTTTTTTTATAAATTCTGCGTCTTACAATTGTGCCCTCCACAACCACCTGATGAAGGAGCGGCGCTCTGAAAGCTAGTGTTTCCAATTAAACCTGTTGGACTTTCACCTGGCATTGTGTGATTTTTAACTTGATCCCAATTACGTCTCCACTTATTGATTTTATCCAACAGGATCTAGGATGCTATTAACAGATCACCCATTCAGGTTTATAAACACAACTGTTTAAGTAGAATTTGAGCCTGCTGTCATACAAGGGAGTGGATGAAGAGGATAATAAAATCTCTCAGGCAAAAGGGAGTACTGCAGATGCTGGAAACCAGAGTCTACATTACAGTGGTGCTGGAAAAGCACAGCAAGTCAAGCAGCATCCGAGGAGCAGGAAAATTCTTGGATGCTCCTGACCTGCTGTGCTTTTCCAGCAAAACTCTAATCTAGGCTAATAAGATCTCCCACCAGGGCATGAGAGCTTCTGCAGGTGAAGGATTTTCATTATTTCATCTCATTTAGCGATCGCTTTCAGGCTCAGTAAAGGGACAAGCAGGAGGCTGGAGGAACACAGCAAGCCAGGCAGCATCAGGTGGAGAAATCAATGTTTCAAGTGTAATCCTTCTGCAGCAAAGGGGCAGGCCATCAAGACCTCGGTTATGCTTCCAGGCCCCTACCCCTTGGGCCTGATACCCACCATCAGGCTCCTACCCTTCTGGTCCACTGCCCAACCTCAGGCCCCTAACTCTCGGATCAGACGCTCACTCTCAGGCCCCTACCCTTCGAATCAGATGTTCCAACCTCAGGCCCTTCTTAGTTCAAATCCCCACCCTTCCCTACCGCCGCCCCCTCCAGGGCCATGCGCACACTCAGGCCCTTAACCCCCCGGGGACCGATGCCCACCCTCAGGCCTCGGATCACCCGGTCAGTCTCTGCTGCCCTTGCCCCACCCCCACCGTGGGCCTGCCCCTCCCCCGCCTCGGGGGTAGCCGGCCTTCATTTACCTGTCGCCTCTTCTTTGCTCCGCTCGGCGTGTGGCGGCTGGTGCTGGGGCTGCGGCCCGGCCGATGTGTCGGCGGAGCCGCTGTGGCTGTAAGAGACCGAGACGGGATACCCCTGCAGCGCCGCCATCTTCCCGTTCCTCCCCTTCGCACGGCCCCGCCGCGCGGAGTAACGTCGTCACTTCCGACGCAGCGATCTAGACGTCACAGAGCTGTCGCAGCGCCCCGCAGAGGCAGTCTGGGGGGATTACACGCAGAGTGCAGTGTTGCCCCAAAATTGGATCAAGTTGTGTAGAATCTCCCTCTCTTGTTGAATTTATGGATCTTTCTTATTGCACAGTCCCTCACACAATTGTTTCCTTTCCTGATGAAGGGCTTTTGCCCGAAAGGTCAATTTTCCTGCTCCTTGGATGCTGCCTGACCTGCTGTGCTCTTCCAGCAACACTCTAATGTAGACTCAAGTTTCCTCATTGTGGCATGACTCCTTGGGCATCAGCCACCCTTTGGTGCCAGCAGAAGTATTGCTCAGCACTACATTAAACTAAGTTTACAGAAAGTGGCCCTTCCACCCATCATCTCTGTGCCGGTCCATGTAGTTGGACCGTTCCATATCACTGAGAACTTTGCAAAGAAAACGTCTTTCCCTACAAACCCTTCAGGAAGGGTCCTCAAGACCTTGCAGGAAAAAGAGAGGGTGGATCCTGTCAAGTGGTTCCCTGAGTAGATTGTCAAAGGCTTTTGGAAGAATGCCTCATCGCCAGAACTTTCTATCAAGCACCAGGACATCGCTTTGCTGGTGGTGAGAAGGGCACTACCTGTAAGATACTTCACGCATAGACTCTCTGCACCACCGCAACTGCAGTTCATGTGTTGTCAGTGCACCCATGATGACATTAGAGAGAGAATTCCAGGATTTGCATGATGAATGAACTACAACAGATACATCTTTTTCATTCATTCATGGATGTGGGTGTTGCCAGTCACTAACTATCCTTAAGAAGATGGTTGTGAGCTGCTGTCTTGAAGGAAGTTAAAAATCACACAATACCAGACTTAGAGTCTTAGAGATATATAGCACGGAAACAGACCCTTTGGTCCAACTCGTCCATGCCAACCAGATATCCCAATCCAATCAGCTTGTTTTGACGTACTGGCTTTCGGAGCACTGTTCCTTCATCTTGATAAAGGAACAGCTCTCCAAAAGCTAGTACATCCAAATAAACCTGTTGGATTGTAATCTGATGTTGTATGATTTTTAACTTCTTGAAGGAATACAGCCTTTGGGATGTAGGGTCAGCCACAGTGTTATTAGAGAGAGAGAGGTCCAGCAACAGTGAAGGAATAGCATTTTGTTCCAAGTCAGGATATTGTATGGCTTGGAGAGGAACTTGAAGGTAAAGGATTTCCCATGCATCTATTGATTGATTCATTGATTTATGGTGAGTTGTTCTGAAGTACAGTGACAAGCTTTGTTTATGAGCTTTTCTACCTGTGGATCATAGTGAGCAAGGATATTACAGATCATAGGGTATAAAATACTTAGATAGAGGCATACAGGTTATGTTGCACAGGCAACGCACTACGCAAGATCAGCGTTAGCAACATTAGCATTATCTGAAGTTACAGAGTCCATTCATAAGTCGAATAATAGCTGGGAAGAAACTGTTCCTGAACCAGCAGTTGCATGTGTTCATGCTCAAAGTTTGGGAGAAGATTTGTAGCTAGGGTGCTCGTTGTTGTGGTTCTGTTCGCCGAGCTGGGAATTTGTGTTTCAGACGTAACGTCCTCAGTGCTTGGGAGCCTCCTGTGAAGCGCTTCTGTGATGTTTCCTCCGGCATTTATAGTGGCTTGTCTCTGCCGCTTCCAGTTGTCAGTTCCAGCTGTCCGCTGCAGTGGCCGGTATATTGGGTCCAGGACGATGTGTTTGTTGATAGAATCTGTGGATGAGTGCCATGCCTCTAGGAATTCCCTGGCTGTTCTCTGTTTGGCTTGCCCTATAATAGTAGTGTTGTCCCAGTCGAATTCATGTTGCTTGTCATCTGCGTGTGTGGCTACTAAGGATAGCTGGTCGTGTCGTTTCGTGGTTAGTTGGTGTTCATCAACGACAAGCACTGAGGATGTCACCTAGACAGGGGACGAAACGACTGCAACACAAATTCCCAGCTCGGCAAACAGAACCACAACAATGTGTTCAGGCTTCTGTATCTCCTGTCTGTTGGAAGAAGTTGTAGGAGAACATTATGGGGATGGGAGGGATCTTTGATGATGTTAGGAGAAAGTGAGGACTGCAGATATTGGAGATCACAGTCACAAAGTGTGGTGCTGGAAAAGCACAGCCAGTCAGGCAGCATCTAAGGAGCAGGAGTTGACATTTCAAGCATAAGCCTTCATCAGAAAAGCCAGTCCCTAGAATGAGGAAACTTTCTGGATCTCTTGTTTATAGCAATTAGTCAGGGCACCATGATCGGCCCAGGTTATAAGCCCCAATCAAGGAGTTCATCGTCAATGAGATCCACCTGGCCCTCATTCTAGTCACTATGATCCTCAACTCCACTTTCCTGCCTTTTTCCCACAATTCTTGATTCCCTCACTGATTAAGAACCTACCTCAGCCTTGAATGTACTTGATGGCCCAGCCTCACTAGCCCTCTGTGGTAAAGGATTCCACAGATTCACTCCCTTCTGAGTGAAGATACTCAATTCTGTTTTAAACATGTGACCCCTTATTCTGGGATTATGCTCTCTGCTGCTAGACTCTCCCACAGGAGCAAAGCAGACCCTCCATGAAACAGATCATCCTGATCACGGTCTGTACAACTGGGAGATGGTGTGGCTGGTGTGGAAAACTTACCCTCTCCTGCTCTCTATGTAACAGTGCAAACTTCGCGTAGTAAATTCAGACAGGGAAAGAATGGTTTCAGCAGGAAAGTGAACTGTTAGTTGCATGTAATACTAATACAATCCATTGTTCCAGCATCAATGTAGAATTCTAAATCAAATCATATTTTACATTTATTGATATTTAGAATCATGTTTCAAGGGTCAACCAAGGAAATTGTGAACGAGATTGACCCCGATGGCAGATGGATACCTACATCAAGTTTGGCTCAATCTCACTGTAAACCACTTCATCTCGTCCTGACAAAAAAGGCATTCATTCCCTTTTGCTGTGACAAATTCATATCAATGCATATCACTCTGACTGACATACTGCAGGACAGCAAAAACTTAGATTTTGGTAACTTGTTCTTTTTATTTCAATTTGACTGTCTCAGCCTGGGTTCTCTTGCTAATGGGAGGGGGTGGGCGGGCAGGGCAGGGGTGGTGGGGGAGGTATTTGGATTCAACACCTTTAACACATTGGACCAGAAGCTCTCTCTCTTTCTCACTCAGTTTCAGATGAGTCATTGAGCCAATGTGGTAGTGTCACATCTCTGAGCTATCACCACCAGCTCACCATCTAATTTTCACCCAGGCCCATAGCTCTCTGAGTCCCATGCATGACAGAAATGTCCAGAACTAGAAGTCAATGCAGTGATTTGTATACAGATGCGAATTGCTGTGAGTGAAACAGATGCGCAGCTTAGAAGCAACTTTAATCATCACGATGGCAAATAATAGCTCTTTTACTGAATCTCCTTTCTTTCTGAAGGATTTATCTAATTCTGTCAATGTAAATTAATGTGGCAGAATGGAACATCATCTCATTTTCCTGTAACAACACAGAACTGTAGATGCTGGAGATCTGAAACAAACAAAAATAAAAATTGCTAGAGCATCTCAGCAGGTCTGGCAGTATTTGTGGAGAGAAAACAGTTAATGTTTAAAGTCCAGTGATCCTTATTCAGCACTAAAAGCAACAGGGGAAAGGGGGTGGGGGAGCAGGGGAAAGAAGCTAGTAAATGATAATGGAGATTGAATAGTTGACAACAGGTTGGCTGTGCTGAAAGCAACCCATTTTGTGACAACACAGTGGCTCAGAGGTTATCAATACTGCCTCACAGCACCAGAGACTAGGACTCGATTCTACCCTCGGGTGACTATATGTGTGGAGTTTGCACATTCTCCCTGTGTCTATGTGAGCTTCCTCTGGGTGCTCCAGTTTCCTCCATCAATCCACAGATGTGTAGGATGGGTGGATTTGCCATGCTAAATTGTACATAGTGTCCAGTGATGTGCAGGCTAGCCATGGGAAATGTAAAGATAGGGTCAGGCGTATGGGTCTTTGTGAGCTGCTGTTAGGGGAGGTAGAAATGATGGACTGCTTCCACAGTGTAAGAATTCTCTGATTCTACCTGGGGTTAGGTTCACCTTCTGAAAGGTTTAACTAAATGTGGAGTCCTGAAAGCTGGAAGGTATGTAAGCAGAAGATGAGGTGGTATTCCTCCAGCTTGAAGAGGCTCTCTTCCTCCCTCTACAAGAATCCAGCATCTGCAGACCTCACTTTTTACTCGAAGATTTTAACCTACTGCGAATCCTCTTGCAAGGATGCCTTCCTTGAAGAAGCTCTCTTCCTCCCTCTACAAGAACATTCCTGACGAAGGGCTTTTGCCCGAAACGTCGAATTTCCTGTTCCTTGGATGCTGACTGATTTAACCAGCAACACATTTTCAGGTCTTCCTCCAGCTTGCATTGAGCTTCGCTGGAGCACTGCAGTGGGTCAGAGGCAGAATTGTTAGGAACGGGAACCCAGTGGTTTGTTGAAATGGTAGGCAACAGGAAACTCAGGATCATTTTTGCGAACAGGACGTAGGTGTATATCTCCCAGTGTGTGTTTCGACTCCCAAGTGTAGAGAAGAGCACATTGTGAGCAGCAAATACAGGAGACTACATTGAGTGAAGTGTGTAGTGATTGTTACAAGGACAACCAGGTGGACCTCATAGAATATGAGTTCTCACATTGGGGCTGTTAATCTAGTCCAGTCAGGGAACCCTGGTTGACAGATGTAAACAGGAGTGTAAGATATCCTATCACGCTGACTCTGAGGAAGCTAAATCAGTGTAAAGGACTTTGTTCCTTCACTATAACCTTTGCCATTTGCTTTATTTTCATTTCATGACCCTTTTGTTCCATAATCTCTGGCATCATCTAAACTTTCCCTGTGGCTGCACCTGCCACCTGCCCAACAGCATTAAGTACCTTATCTTCCCATCTTCCTTCAGATCCCAAGGAGAGTCAAATTGGATTCAAAGGTTTGACTCTCTTTCTGACTTCACAGACACTGCCAGACCTGCATTTTCAGCTTTTAATACAAATGCTTAAATTTGTTTGTTTATCCATGCCATTGGAATCCTTAAGTGCCCATCAAAAATCCTTCCCAAAGTAGTTTCCAGTGTTTTAGGGAAGATGAGCTAAGTTTTACACTGCTGTCTAAAGTCAAACTGCCTCTATCAAATCAATTCTTTCTATTTTATTCTCATTTTATCTCAGCCTTCCTGAAATGGTGACACCATGATGGGGAATGATTGATGGTGTTTCCCAGTTCCAGACCCAAGAGGCAATCTCTAGGGATGAGTGACAATGAGTGTTGGTTGAGAAGTCATAACCTTTGGTCCAATCCTGTCCATGCCCAGCATCCATATTGACATAATACAGGGAGAGACAAGGGAGAGAAAGTGCGAAAGAGAGAGGGAGAGAAGTAATGTTTATGATAGAATTATTTTGTTTTTATAGGATTGAAATCCTCAACTTTGGCCAAACAAGTTGATGGTAATAGCTCTCCAATGGGTGAAGAAGGAGCTCGTGTTCCAGAAAGCAAATCAGGTACCATGTCTGTGATAGAAATGATAAAGCAAGCCATCTCTAAAAAGAAACTAGATGAAAATATCCGAGGCAGGTACGTATTTCTCAACTAAACTGACTCACCAACCATGAAGAATGTATGTGGCACATGCAGACAAAGGCTATTTTGCCACATGAGCCAATATATTGTATCTCTGTAAGATACTGAGCATCAGATAGCTAATGACAGCTCTTACCAGAGTAATATTGTGGATAATATATCAAATTTTTCATTCATGCATTTGTCCTCATAAAGCAAAGTGACAGGTTTTATAATCATCAATGGAACAATACTTTATACTTGGTTTCTGTACTTAATGATGTGCCTTACTTTGTAGACTTTGTGTCTGTTATGATAAGCAATATTTTGAAAAACTGCTATCCCAAAATAAATTAATTTGATGATTCAGTTTTGCATTTACTTCTCTGAATCTCCATATGAGGCAGTGTACTCAATACTGTTGTGACTATTCCCTGATCTTGCACACTTTTTTAATGAAAAGAAAACACTGTTCATACTTGGTGTTAAAAACGCTGGACTCAGGATTAGGCAGGGAATTATGCAGTTGATGTCACTGACATTGTTCATTTTATGCCAAAGTGAAAGGGGAAATTCTTAAGAAATTGATATCCTTTTTCTCTTTATTCTCTTTCCAGGAAGAGGGCACAGCATTGTGAAACAACTGAAGGAAGTTTTCAATTATGTCATCAAAGAAGTGATAGAGACCTAGGGTCCATATTATCTTGTGAAAACAGGGAACATTCAGGGATGAGTTTCCTATTTCAGATTATCAAGGGGAGTATTACTGTATCTGTAGTGATTTTAGTGAGGTAAGCCAGAATATGAGTTACCTGATTGGGGCTGTTAACCTGGTCCAATCAGAGAGCCCTGGCTGACAAGATAAACAGGAGTGTCAGGGGTTCGGTTCACTCAGAGAGCTGACTCTGAGGAAGCTGGATCAGTGTCAAGTACTCACCATGTGTAAATAAAGGGCGACTTGGTTTTGGGATGGAGTTATTCCAGTACCCTAGTATAAATCTGTAGCCAATATGTGTGTGATATTAATTGCTGTGTAGATGGCTCACAATGAGATTGAGACATGAACTCTTAGTTAAATAAAAATCTAGTAACAGTAATAGTGGTAATGAAATTACTGAAATATTCTGAAAAATCCATGTGGTACAGTATTACCATTCAGCGATAGTAATTGCTTTATTTATTTACAAGACGTCATTGACAAATCACATGACCATGTATAACAGAGATTTGCTGCAGTTACATATCACAGGGATAGCTCTGACTTTGGCACATTCACTTATTACAAAGTAATAAGTTCCTCTTTCTTGCACTCAAGAAAGCCTTGCAATTGATTCCTTAATTCTGAATGAGTGAACTGTATTCTAATGGAAATATAATGTAGTGATTTGCCAAAAAAAGGAGTCCTCTGGGACCATGGCAATTCTCACTTTTTATTTAATGGTGAATCCAATTTATTGTTTGATATGTTATAGATAAAATAAATAAATGTACACAAGCAAATTTGATATGCAATAGAACTTGGTTTCCTCCATTCTGTTAGTAATCATAAGCTTTATTTCAAATTTCACAGCCCCCTATCATTCCAATGAGCTTTGATAGTTAATTCTGCCTGTGTTACTTGTGATCTTACATCCTTAAGAGTCTAGTATTATGGTTTGTCATCTGTCTTGCTTAACAGTGTGAAAGTGGCATTAGAAGATAGTTTGCAAGAATTCTAGAGTACTTACTTTCGCCATACCCCTCCAGACCCTTCCTATTCATCTACCCATTCAAATGCCTTTTGAGTGTGATATCTTTGAATTCTTGATGAATTTGTCCAATTTGCTTGATCTTTTGAGACACTGAGAATGAAAAGCAAGGCTGCAGTGAGAGTCATTCAGCTGAACCGTTTCAAATCCATTACATCTCCTCTTTCCTTTGCCAAAGAGATTCAGATCATTTGTTTATTCCTGTGTTCTGGATTAACTATTTAAATCAAGTTGAATAATCTGAAGGGAAGACTTTCATCCTATTTTATGAACACTTCAGAAAGGTGGATATAAAACTGGATATACAGATCGAAGTGACTGGTCTCAGTCATTTTGATGACTTGCTAATTTCAGTTCAGCCTTTTATTGATTGTCTCATGAAGCATGGTTCAACCAGGTCAGCTGATCACAGTGGCTGTCGAAAGTCAATGTTTTACCTTTTATAACAAACATTTCAGTCCACAATAGGCCCCAGGTATTAGATGCTGATGATGAATGTCAAACAATGATAGTCCATTTTTATCACTGTGATACTTTAACAGATTTTATGAACTTCAAAAGAAGTTGATAGAATTTGCATAATACAACAGGAGAAGACATGACTTTTGGACTGCAAGAAGCAGTAGTCAATCTACAAATAAGGATAGCAAACGTACCATCAGGATGCGGAGGAGTTTCTTCTCTCAGAGAGTAATGAACCTGAGGAATTTGTTACAGGGGACTGTTGAGGTTTTTGTCGTTAAGTGCATTCAAGCCTGAGATGGTCACAATTTTAAACCTGAGGGGAATCAAGGGTTATGGAGAAAAGGCAGGAAAGTGGAGTTGATGATTTTCAGATCGACCATGAATAGTGGAGTAGACTTGATGGGCTGAATGGCCTATTCTTCTATGTTTTAACAAGGCTAGTAAAAACTGGTTAATCCCAGTTAGCCACCAGTCGATTCTCTCTTGTTTTTGGCAATAAGTACCAGTAGCTTTTCAATTCACTGCCACCAGGTGGAACACAGCTCTCCCTGGTAGCTTTCCTATAGCTGGTGGTACTGGCTTCCACTGGTAGCTGGGCAGTTGATTTCTGATCTCAGAAGTTTGTATCATGATTTAAATTAAATTAGTTCCCCAAACTGATTTTAAGTTTTTATAGCTTTCAATATTGATGTAAATTTTAAATTTTATTGGTGAATTAAATTTGAAGCAGTATGTCAGATGTGAGCTTGAATATGACACAGACACTTATAGCTCTTTTTAAACTTTTATATTTTTGCTGCAAAGAGCCCCAAAAGGAGAACAATGAAAATGTGAAATTTGTGAGGGAGCAGTAATACTTATTAAATACATAAATTGTTGGAGCTTTATTTACAAATCGCATTGTGTCTGATTCACAAGGCTCCTTGTTTAAGTCTTGAATCCTGTCAGAGATATTTTCTGTACCTCCTTTGCGGCTTCCTTCCCATTTAGCTCCTGGATGTAGAGTGCGGAGTGCAAAGCCTGTGCTGTTGGTGTAAGACAAAGAATTGGCCACAAATGTGACCAGTCTTTATTCTCTGCACAAGTTGGACATAAATTCAAGACAAGCAGAGTTGACATTTGACAACAGCTTGGATGCCTCTGACAGCATCCAGCCTTGCAATGTTTCCAATTCGCACAAACCATAGAGCTATGATTTTACAGATTTCTGTAAAAAAACAATTTCAGTCAATGCTTCACTCAGTATATTCAATGAAGGGAGTACTGAGCTTATGTGTATTGTTTTCTGCATAACTCACTATCTTGTGGAACCACATCAGCAAAGAATAAGTATTGAATCACTTGGAAGGTTGCAATTTTGTGCCAATGTACACAATTAATGTCAGTGTGTGCGCGCGCAGATGCATGAGTGAAGGAATTTAAGCCAGAAACACATTTAGAATGAGTTAACTCCTTATGTTTTTCAGGAGACGCTCTCCTACATAGAACATAGAACAATACAGTGCAGAACAGGCCTTCGGCCCTCTATGTTGAACTATTCTCAGCTCGTCCCCCTACACTATCCCAAAATCATCCATGTGCTCATCTAACGATTGTTTAAATCTCCCTGATGTAGCTGAGTTGACTACATTAGCAGGTAGGGCATTCCACACCCTTACCACTCTCTGCATAAAGAACCTGCCTCTGACATCTGTCTTAAATCTATCACCCCTCAATTTGTAGTTATGCCCCTTTGTACAAGCTGACGTCATCATCTTAGGAAAAAGTCTTTCACTATCTACCCTATCTAATTCTCTGATCATCTTGTATATCTCTATCAAATCCCCCTTTAGCCTCCTTCTTTCCAATGAGAACAGACCCAAGTCTCTCAGCCTTTCCTCATAAGACCTTCCCTCCAGACCAGGCAACATCCTGGTAAATCTCCTCTGTACCTTTTCCATATCCTTCCTGTAATGGGGCGACCAGAACTGTACACAATATTCCAAGTTACCTGTTCCTTGTTCAAATAAAATCAGCAACTTACACAGTATGTTTTTACTCCAATTGGTTTTCTAGCTGAAAGAGATTGAAAAACAATATTTCAACCCATTTCTAATTCAGTTGGTGGATGAAGCTGGAAATATGCAGAAACCTGAGGAGACTCTGGAGACCCTGGCCCTTGTGTTGACAGAGAGCAAACTTCTAACAACTCAGAAGATTCTGAAAGAATTTGGAGTTGACCTAAAGAGAGAGAAGTCTATAATCACACACTATTGTGTTTCCGAGAAAGTGGAGATGCTGTTTCACATCTTCAGTACTTTGTATATTCTCAATGCTTGTGCTGTGTAAACATTATTCATGCAATGGTCCATGGCCCTGCTGATGTCAGCCTTGAATCTTCAGTTGTCTCCTCGCTGATGTGAGGCTGTGTCTTGTTGTTATCTTTCCCCTTGTTGATGTTGTCCTTCAGTCTGATAATGATGGCAATATGCTCCATTGGTCATTTTTTGGCTACTTGATGATCACCTTTGATGCAGAGATTATCTTTTGTGCTTATTTGTAGTATTGTAGAACTACAAAAAAAATTAGCTTTTGGAGCACTGCTCCTTCATCAGGTAGTTGTAGAGTACACAGCTATAAGACACAGATTTGTAGCAAAAGTTTACAGTGTGATGTAACTGAAATTATACATTGAAAAATACCTTGAGTGTTTGTTAAGTCTCATCTGTGAGAATGACCATGTTAGTTTCACTTCTTTCAAATGTAAATCACAAAACATTTTTTAAAAGTTACATTCTCAGTTTAACTGTAACAATTGGTGTAAGCCCAGATAATGTGTTGAAGGTGTTAGCCCCCTGTGTAATGTTGTCTGTGCCATAATAGTTAGACTGATTCTAATATAAAAACTGAGTTATCAGAGTGTTGTATGGATTCATGCAGTTTTCGAGCAAAGTACAATGTATCTCTACAAGTACAAATTCACACAAATGTATATGTGTATATGTGCATGTGGGTTTGTATGTGTGTGTGTGTGTCCGGGATGGGGGTTTGTGAGTTTCTGTGGAAGAGTGTATATGTGTGTGTGATTGTAAAGGGGTCTAAGTCTGTGAGAGGGCGCATGTGTGAGCATGGGAGTGTGTGTGTGTGTGTGTGGGCGCATGTGTGAGCATGGGAGTGTGTGTGTGTGTGTGTGTGTGTGTGTGTGTGTGTGTATCTGTCTGAGGTGGGCCTCAACTGAGACCTTGGGTTCATGTCACACTGCAGGTGACCACCATTGCACTATACACACACACAGACATAGACACTCCTATACACACACGCACACACAAACGCACACATATACTGACACTTGTATACACAGACACACACTGCCACACTCACGCATGTGTCCTCTCCCAGACTTAGACCCTTTTACACTCACACGCACACACATACACTCTCTCTCACAGACACACACAACCCCACCCCACCCCAAACACACACACGCACAAACCCACATGCACATATGCACATATACATTTGTAGGGTGAATTTTTTCTTGCAGAGTTACATTGTACTTTGCTCAAAAACTGCAGGAATCCATGTAAGACTCTGTTTACTCATTATTTAAATTAGAATCAGTCTAACCATTATGGCACAGACAACAGCACACAGGGGACTAACACCTTCAACACATTAACTGGGCTGACAGCAATTGTTACAGTTAATCTGAGAATGTAACTTTGAAAAAATGTTTTGTGATTTGCATATGAAAGAAGTGAAGCTAACATGGTCATTCTAACAGATGAGAGATTTAACAAACAATCAAGGTGTTTTTCAATGTATAATTTCAGTTACATCACACTGTAAAATTTTGCTATAAATTCTGTGTCTCACAATTGTGTACTCCACAACCACCTGATGAAGGAGTGTCGCTCCGAAAGCTAGTGCTTCCAATTAAACCTGTTGGACTATAACCTGGTGTTGTGTGATTTTTAACTTTGAACACCCCAGTCCAAACCCGGCATTTCCAAATCACAAACAATCAAGTTCTGAAATGATGATTTAAACTTTATTGCATGCAGCAACCAAAATAAGACCTCTTGAGCAAGCAAGTTAACCCTTACAACTCAACTTGGCTATGTTCCAATCAATGATTGGACTTGGTCACAATTCCACTTACAGCAGCTATTCTGATTTGATTTGATTTGATTTTTATTGTCATATGTACCTGAGTACAATGAAAAGTTGTGTTTTGTCAGTAGTACAGGCGGATCATAACAGACAAGGACATACGCATCAAGGCATACAGGGTGATGGCTGCACAGGACATGCATAAAAGCAAGAAGAGAACATCATTACTGATTTTACAGAAATAAAATTGAGGTTTGAGAAAGTGGAATGATGGCTCAGTGGTTAGCACTGCTGTCTCACTGCACAAGGGATCTGGGTTTGATTCCAGCCTCGGATGACTGTCTGTGTGAAGTTTGCATATTCTCCCTATATCTGCATGGGTTTCCTCCATGTGGTCCGGTTTCCTCCTATAGTTCAAAACTGTGCAGGTTAGGTGAATTGGCCATGCTCAATTAACCTTGGTGTCCAGGAATGTGCAGGCTAGGAGGATTAGCCATGGGAAACACAGGGTTACAAGGATAGGGTATGGGGTGGGTCTGGCTGCGATGTACTTTTGCAGAGTCGGTGTGGACTCGATGGACCAAATGGCCTGTTTCAACAACAATCAAGGTATCTTTCAATGTATAATTTCAGTTACATCATACTGTAAACTTTTGCTGTAAATTCTGTGTCTTACAATTGTGTCCTCCACAACACCTGATGAAGGAGCAACGCTCCAAAAACTAGTGCTTCCAATTAAACCTGTTGGACTATAACTGGGTGTTGTGTGATTTTTAACGGTTTTCCTGTGATTAATCCTTTATTTCTTCTGCAGCACAGTCAGTTGTCCTTGTGGCATAAGGCAGTCAGTTTATGCGCAGCTTTTAAAGCAGTTTTATTCATGTAGCTTTGACTTCCAGACACGGCTAATTCTTTCAGTTTCTCTATAGGTTTGTCTTTAATAGTTTATTCCAGATAGAGTTATTGCTGCTTCTTTCCATGTGAAACAATTTATAGCTTGTTAACTTCTTACATTTTAAGATATATTTTAAAGATAAAAATGTCTTTATATCTATGTATTTATATAGCCACAAACAAGGTTTGGTTCTGTCCAGTTGCATATCAAGGAAACAAATAACGTTGGAGTTTGACTATCCAAACAAAGTAAAGGCATCTTTTAACTGAAACAGGCTATAGTTATATGCATTTGAGGCACCAGGAGGGTCTGATGATTTAATGTATGTCTGATCTATCTATGCCAATGCATGCTGCCCTCGAAGTAGTTGTGGGAGGGTTAAGACTGTCACACATCTCTTTCTGGGATGTGTCTTTACAAAGGAAATCTGGAGAGTGATGGAGTGGTTTGTGTTGGGTTTGTCCCAAACAGCGCCATGGTGCACTGATCCTGATGAAGGGCTTATGCCCGAAACGTCAAATTTCCTATTCCTTGGATGCTGCCTGACCTGCTGTGCTTTAACCAGCAACACATTTTCAACTGTGATCTCCAGCATCTGCAGACCTCATTTTTTACCCATGGTGCAGGTGTCCATGCAGCAGGGTTTGTTCCCCAGGACACACACACACTGTGAGAAACGTCGACTGCGACTGGAGGACCATCAACTCAGTGAAAGATGCTCTTTGGTCTGCCCGAAACTTGGTAGTCTTCTGAAGCAAGGAGTTGACCTTGACTGGGTGTTGCAGACTGGCACATTCCAAGGTCCAGGACTACGTGCTGAAGGACACACTACAGCCTGGGGCAGCTGCTGCTAAGGTATAGCGGGGAAAGACCACTCCCTGGGGTCTTCCTGCTGAAGTTAAACGGGGGTCCATTCAGTTATCTTTTGTTGATTCATTCAATCCATGAATAGTTATCAAATAAGTCGGTAACATCACAATTGGGATAGCTCTGAGACACAAACTGATTATTTTCTCTTCATGTTGTTGCAAGTAGAAACTGAGTTCCAGGCAGTCGTCAAAATTCAAAGCAAGATTCATTACTAATGAATTACATTGAATTTGATACAAACGACTTTCACATTTACTATGTGCCCTGAGAGAAAAACTCGTAAAAACACAGTAATTCCTGGAAATAAATGCACAGATTGTGCTGGAGCTCAGTTCTAACATGTACAATAAAAGTCAGACTAGTATGTATCATTCACACATTTGACAGTCTTTATCATTCTGGGGATCTATCAGCATAAGTGTTGATGCCAACCCAAGTGCTGATTGTAGATGACAATGAACAAAACAAGAGCTTTGCAGGCTCACAGGAAAAGATCTACCCTGGCCTGCAGGATCCACCTTCACTGAAGAGAACCAGCCCTATGTCAGAGAGGAAGGTGCTTCCAACAGCCCAGCTCAAAGATGTAGATTGCTACAGGTAATATCCTTTATTTTGATTTATTCATTTGTGGCATGTGGCCATCGCTGACTGGCCGACAATGCCCTGAGAGAGGGAATTCCAGGATTTTGACCCAGCGATAGTGAAGAAGTGGTGATATATTTCCAAACCAAGTTGGTGAGTGGCTTTGAGAGGAACTTGAAGGTGATGGTGTTCCCATGTCTCTGCTGCTCTTCGTCTTCTAGATGGACGTGATCATGGGTTTGAAAGTGCTGTCTCAGAATATGCCTACAATGCAAATTTTTAGGTACATTTCCAGAGAAACCTTCAGTAAAATTGGCTCAACTATGTTTTGCATAATTGTGCTTGTTCAATTTGCGTATGTATCTTATAAGAGCATAAGGAATAGAAGCAGGTGGAGGCCACCTAGCCCCTAGAGCCTGATCTGCCATTCAATAAGATCATGCCTGATCTTACCATGCACTCAGCTCCATTTATCCGCCCACTCACCATAACCACTGCTGTTCAAAAATATATCTATATTTGACTTAAAATCATTCAATAAGGACACCTCAACTGTTTCACTGGGCAGGGAATTCCACAAATTCACAAATTCTTTGGGTGAAGAAGTTCCTCCTCAACTCAGTCCTAAATCTGCTCCCCCTGACTTTGTGGCTATGCCCACTCGTTCCAGTTTCACCAGCCAGTGGAAACAACCTCCCTGTATCCGTCTGGTCTGTTCCCTTCATAATTGTATATGTTTGTATAAGATTCTCCCATCATTCTTCTAAATCCCAATGAGTACAATCCCAGTCACTCAATCTCTCCTCATAAGCCAACCCGCTCAACTCCAGAATCAGCCTAGTGAACCTGCTCTTCACCCTCTCCAGTGCTAGTACATCCTTTCTCAAGTAAGGAGACCAAAACTGAACACAGTACTTCAGCTGTTGCCTCATCTGCACACTACACACCTGTAGCATAACCTCCCTGTTTTTAAACTCCACCCCTCTAGCAATGAAGGACAATATTCCCATTGCTTTCAAAATAAATTACTGCACCTGCAAATCAATATTTTGAGATTTACACACAGGGACACCCAGATCCCTTTGCACAACAGCATGCTGCAATATCTACCAGTTGTGACCACCCTGAACACCTAACCCTGCAATGGCCACTAAATCATAGCCATTGGCTAGGACTTGTAGAGTCGACACACTTACCTTGTTTTCAATGGTGTGAGTATTCAGATAAAATGCCCTTATGCTCATTTTTATTCCTTCTTTTTGAATCCTAACACCTCAACCTTTGACTTCAAACATTCTTTTTCTGTCACTATCTAGTTTCTATTTGTCTTAGTGCTACACTGCTCCACTGTTTCTTGATTTTCATTTACTATTTTGATTGTGTTTTTCCTTAAACCCTGGCTAACTCAAAGCCTCCCCCCTCGGTTCCCATCCCCCGCCAAACTCTTTTAAAATCCACACAAAGTGCAAGCAAAACCACCCACAAGAATATTGGTCCCATCACTGTTTGGGTGAAGACTCTCTGTGGAGAGAGAAACGGAGTGTGACATAACTTCTTTTCCTCTTCACTTTGAAGAGATGTCATACTGGATTTGAAATGTTTACTCTGTATCTCTCTCCACAGACGCTGGTAGACCTGCTGAGACCCTCCAACATTCTCTGTTTTTTCTTTCAATTCACCGGCATCTACAGCATTTTGGTTTATTTCAACGTTTCACATGTTTTTCCAATTCAAAATAATCATCCACAGCAGGAGTTTTACGAAAAAGGTTTCTGGAACATTATTATTTATAAAGTGTTATTTTGTGTACCATACAGGCAGATCGTACCACACAAAATGCATCAGGATGGCAGTACAGAGTGCAGAATGCAGTGTTAGAACCATAGAGAAGGCACAAAGGGAGAGATCATGGTCAACAGTTGAGAGATGTGTTCAAAAGTCTGATAAGACCAGGTAAAAAAGCTGTTCTTGAATCTGTTCATTTGCACATTCAAACTTTTATATCTCTGTTCATCGGAAGAGGGTTGGAAGAGAATATAACTGAGGTGGGAGGGATCTTTGATTACAATTCTGCTTTAATGAACCACTATAGTGCTTGTGGTGATAGTGTTCCCCGTTGTTATAGACACTTTAAACATCTGTTCAGAAATGCTATGATGCACCTCTGGAGCAGGTGGGACTTGAACATAGACCTTCTGGTTCACAGTTTGGGACAATATCACTGTGAAACATGATCTTTAAAGCTAACATTTCAATCTGAAATACCACTCAATGTTGTTAAAATGAATCTTGATTAAGATGCAGGAATGAAGGCAGCACCTGGATTTGGAGTAGGAACAGCTTGGTGTACTGTGAAATATTCTATAATTGAGATATACCAGCTGACTAGCATGCAAAGGAATCACCTTAACCATTTAGCTACAACTAAAGACTGCCAAAATGCTATTTTCTTAATTTCTTTTTCTCTTGTAACCACAAACACCAGAATGGATTTTTCCACCATCATACCACCAAAGATATTTTGCATCTATTAATCATTACGAGTAATTCATCGCATTTCCAGTCACTCAATCGTCTCATGGTATTATCGCTGAACTATTAATCTAGAGACATAGGCCATGTTCTGAATTGAATCCTGTCACAGCAGATGGTGCAATTTAAATTCAATAAAAATCTGGAATTAAGATGAACTTTTCCTGACAATTGACAATGGACTCATGACCATTATTGTACATTTATTTACTAACGTTCTTTAGGAAAGGAAACTTTTGTCCTATGCTTGCCTGGCCTAGATGTGATTCTCAGCAATGTAGTTGACTCTTAACTGTGGAATGGCCACTAATGTTGGCCTAGCCAGTGATACCCTCACCCATGAATTAATGCAAAAAAATTTACATGCAGGGATCATTAAGGGCAATACACTAATACCAAATATGAAGGAGGAGTAAGCAGAGGGTTAACTCAAAATGGAGTTGGAGCTAAAATGCTATCATATCACGTATTCAATCCAAAGCAATTGCGTGTGTCAATTGGAATACAAGTTAGAACATACCTCATCATCACCTCTTCCAAGAACTGACAGTTCTTGGCTGATTCTTTTCTCAAGGTTTTGGACTGGGAGTAGAAACACAAGAAAGAGTGTCTTAATTATAATGTTTAATCATTAGTTTGGTATAAATTGAGCTACAGTGACCTATTTAAATATCTGCAAAGTAAGTATTTATGATTAGGTATAATTATATATCGGGAGATTTTTAAAAAAACTTTTGCTGATTCAATTATCAAAACCTACATCCCCATTCTAAGTGATTTGAAGACTTAACAGCAATCCATGTTTTTTTTCAATACATCACATCAGTGTATGACACTTTGATCTTTTACTATGAATTCTGTGTCCTATGATCCTGCCCCACTAGCTACCTAACAAAGAAGCAGCACTCCAAAAGCTTGTACTTTCAAATAAACCTGTGGGACTATAATCTGTTGTTGTGTGACTTTTAATTTTGTCCACCCCAGTCCAACACCACATCAATAATTTAAGCCAGGACTGAAAACAGAGTAGTGCATACCAGTGTGGTGCTTCTTTAAAAAATTATCACTGCACTGAAGGATACACTCTTGATTTTCCCAATCTCTCTTCATAGCACAGTTCCACCATCCTGGGAACAAGTCCGGTGAACCATCATTGCTCACTGTCTATGACAATAATATCTTTCCTGAGATAAAGCAATCAGAACTGCACACATGTGCAGTTTGACAGAGTTCTTAGATTATTGAGGCAAGACTTCACTACTCCTGTACTCAAATATTCCTGCAATAAAGCCTAACCTTCAGTGAGCCTTCCTTTTAGCTTTCTGAACCTGCATATTAGCCTTCAGTGACTCATTGACAAGGACAACACCTAGGTGCCTTTGTACTTCTACTCTTTCAAACCACTCAGAGGGGAGGTGACAGACTGTTAGTCCAGAGACCCAAGAAATGTCTTGAGACCCAGGTTCAAATCCTCCCATAGGAGATGGTGGAATTTGAATGGAATTAAAATCTGGAATTAACAGTCTAATGATGACCATGAATCAGTTGTTGGAAAATCCCATTTGGTTTGTTAATATCCTTTAGGGAAGGAAACCTACGTGTAACTCCACACCTACATTAGGTGGGATTCTTAAATGCCTAGTGGGCAATAAATACTGGCCTAGCCAGTTATCACTATCTCAAGAATGAAATTTTAAAATTCTTTTTTTTTAAGAAACATGCTGTACATCTGTTCCACCAAATAGATAACCTCAGATTTTTCACATTCTCTTCCATCCCCTATGCCATTTACTACACCAATTACATGTTCCTCTTACACATTCCCACTTATCTTTGTATCCCCTGCAAATTTGGAAATATTACATTGTCTCCCATCTCCAATCTTTGATATATATTATGAATAGGTGGGGCTCAAGTATTTATCCTTGTGATATCCCACTAGACACAAACTGCCAATGGGAGAAAGACCTGGCTATGCCTAAATACTGGCTAACCAACAGAAAACAATTAGCATTCCACACCAGTACATAACCTCCCATCCTGTGTGCTTTAATCTTCCTAATCCTATGGGGAGACTTTATTAAAAGTCTGAAAATCTATGTATACAATGTCCTTCAACTGTCCTTGATTAACTTAGTTTATAAACATCTTCAAAAACTCCAACATGTTCATCAAACACTATTCCACATTCGCCAATCCATGCTGACCATGTCCAATCAGATCATTATCTACCAGGTGTCTACCACAGATTCCAGCATTGTCCCTGTAATTATTTTATGGCTAACAGGCTTTAGTTCATTGTTTTCATGCTTGCTTCTTTCTGAAATCGTAAGGTCACATTTGCTACCTTCCAATCCACAGGAATTATTTCAGAATCTATTGAATTTTAGAAGAAAATAGCCAATGCATTGAGCATCTCTATCACTACCTACTTCAAGACTCTGGGTGAAGATCATCAGATCATGCTTTAGCAAATTGAGCCCCATTAATCATCATACAAATGGTTGTTTATTTCAACTACTCATTCAACCTGACCATTTGGATCTCTACCTCTGGGAGATTTCTGGTATCATCCTCCATCAAACCAGACAGAAAGTAACTATTTGGTTTCTCTGCCATTTCTGTATTCTTCTGCCTCTGCCTTTAATGGACCCGTATTTGTTTTAGTTAAACCTTTCCTTTTATGTACCTGTAGAAATGGTTACGGTCTGTTTTTATGTGTCTTGCTCGATTGCAATCATTTTATTCCCCCCCTTTTCTTTTCAGTTTCTTGGTCAATCATTGTTGTATCTATAAACCTCCCAAATCTTGGAATTACTGCTGTTGGCGAGTTTAGAGGCATTTAGTCATAGAGTCATAGAGATGTACAGCATGGAAACAGACCCTTCAGTCCAACCCGTCCATGCCGACCAGATATCCCAACCCAATCTAGTCCCATCTGCCTCCACCCGGCTCATATCCCTCCAAACCCTTCCTATTCATATACCCATCCAAATGCCTCTTAAATCTTGCAATTGTACCAACCTCCACCACTTCCTCTCGCAGTTCATTCCATACACGTACCACCCTCTGCATGAAAAAGTTGCCCCTTAGGTCTCTTTTATATCTTTCCCCTCTCACCCTTAACCTATGCTGTCTAGTTCTGGACTCCCCAACCCCAGGGAAAAGACTTTGCCTATTTATCCTGTCCATGCCCCTCATAATTTTGTAAAAATCTATAAGGTCACCCCTCAGCCTCTGACGCTCCAGGGAAAACAGCCCCAGCCTGATCAGCCTCTCCCTATTGCTCAAATCCTCCAACCCTGGCAACACCCTTGTAAATCTTTTCTGAACCCTTTCAAGTTTCAGTACATAACCTCCCATCCTTGCACGCAATATTTCAACAATGGCCTAACCAATGTCCTGTACAGCTGCAACATGACCACCCGACTCCTGTAATCAATACTTTGACCAATAAAGGAAAGCATACCAAACACCTTCTTCACTGTCCTATCTACCTGCGACTCCATTTTCAAGGAACTATGAACCTGCACTCCAAGGTCTTTGTTCAGCAACATTCCCTAGGACCTTGCCATTAAGTGTATAAGTAAAAACAATGACTGCAGATGCTGGAAACCAGATTCTGGATTAGTGGTGCTGGAAGTGCACAGCAGTTCAGGCAGCATTCAAGGAGCAGCGAATTCGACATTTCAGGCAAAAGCCCTTCATCAGGAAAAGCTGTGCTCTTCCAGCACCACTAATCCAGAATCCATTAAGTGTATAAGTCCAGCTAAGATTTGCTTTCCCAAAATACAGCACCTTGCATTTATCTGAATTAAAATCCATCTGCCACTTCTCAGCCCATTGGCCCATCTGGTCAAGATCCTCTTGTAATCTGAGGTGACCCTCTTTGCTGTCCACTACACTTCCAATTTTGGTGTCATCTGCAAACTTACTAACTGTACCTTTTATGCTCGCATCCAAATCATTTATGTAAATGATAAAAATTAGAGGACCCAGCACCGATCCTTGTGGCACTCCACTGGTCACAGGCCTCCAGCTGGAAAAACAACCCTCCACCATCTTTGAGCCAGTTCTGTATCCAAATGGCTAGTTCTCCCTTTATTCCATGAGATCTAACCTTGCTAATCTGTCTCCCATGGGGAGCCTTGTCGAATGCCTTACTGAAGTCCATATAGATCACATCTACTGCTCTGCCCTCATCAATCCTCTTTGTTACTTCTTCAAAAAACTCAATCAAAATTTGCTTTTAATCTCTTGCAATCCTGCATTTCCTCTTTTGACTGGCCTTTTTGGGTAATAGTCTGTTAAACATCAAAATGCAAGAGCACCCAATTTGCTTTGCAGTTTTAAGATGAGAGGGAAAAGATTTAAAAGGGACCTGAGGGGCAAATCTTTTCACACAGAGTTCGGTGTGTATAGTGAGTGAGCTGCAATAGGAAGTGGTAGAGGTGGATACATTGCAATATTTAAAAAAAAACTTTGGAGCAGATTGATGAATAGAAAAGAGGGATTAGAGGGATATGTGCCAAATGCAGGAAAATGGAACTAGTTCAGTTTAGGCAACCTGGCTGCCATGGACAAGTTGGACCAAAGGGTCTGTTTCCATACTGTATGACTTTATGACTTTATAATTGCCTGTCTTATGTTCTATATTCATTGACTGGTTGATGAAAGTCATGATATCAATGCAAAGTGTTTAACTTGTTTCAGTTGAAAAGATGAACTTGCATGGACTAGCAGCCTTCACGACATTAAGAGATCTGAAAGTACCTTGAGGCTAGTTCACTGTTTTAAGCAATCAAAACATCAAATTTCGACATTTGTATTCAGATTCTTGCCCTCGCCCACAGTTCTTTGTAAAGTAGATGGGGCAGGGACTAATTGGAGGTGTGCCAGTCAAGGAAACCTATAAAAGAGCTCATTTATTGCTTGGCATGTTGCAGAAGATAAGAAGAACTGGAGCAGCAGGTAAGGGTTTTGACAACATTGAGATTAAGAAAAATTTCTTCCCTCACTGGGTTGTGAATCTTGCTGTGAAATACAAAGGTTAGTCTGTCAGAGAATCAAGCAATTTTGAGAGTGAGTAGAAGAATGATGCTGAGGCAAAAACTCAGACTCAATTGTATTGCATTTCAGTGTAGACCCAAAGGGCCATATCACCTGTTCCTACTCTTCTAGAGATTGATGAGATTTCTAAATACCAGTGACAGAAAGGAATATGGGGATAGTGCAAGAAAAAGGCATTGAAGTAAAGGATCGTGCGGAAACATAGATTCTCCTGCTCTTCTGATGCTGCCTGAGCTGCTGTGCTTTTCCAGCACTACTTTCTCAACTACGATCATCTGTGATTGTTTTAATTGGCAGAGTAGGCTTGATAGGCTGATTGTGCATTCCTGCTCCTATGGTCCATTGTAATTACATAGATGTCTGTGTTTTTATTTTAGAGCCAGTAGAAAAAGAGTGTTACTCTCAGATCCAACAAGGAAATCTTTTTTATGCCCTCCTCCCTGAGTATCTGCAGTCAGCCCAAACTCCTCATCCCTGACCCAACATCAAACTGTCTATGATGCATTCTTCCGCACACCCTGTCCATCAATCTCACTGCTCCTCAGTGACTGCCTTTACCAAGTGTGTTTATATATGACTCTGTGTGTGTATGTGTGGCTGTGTGTGTCTGTGTATTGTTGGGGAGAATCTGCTATCGGGGTACCTACATTGGGGCTAGGGAGGGGAGCACCATTATTAAAGCAGACACTGTCGGATACCAGCTAAAACACAGCCATGTAAAGTAAACCCAGCCACTGCAGGACTGCCTGCCTGGGGCCACATTCCTGGGGGATTAGAACATGTCCGTCAGTTTCAGATCATCCTATTACACTCTCATTGTTAATAAAGGAAACCGGTAACTATCGGATAGTGTAAATCGCACCGATACTACACTTGATTGATAAAGTACTTGCTAATGCCTCCGCTGACGTCAAACTCATTCGGGTCCTATGTTAAATGATAATATCTGTATATTCAACTATGGAGAACTATTGTGAACGCCCAGACAGCCAGACGCATGGCAATGAGGAATCCCTTCCAACAATAAACTTTTAATTTACAAGATCGGAAACTGCCGAACCCAGGATGTCTACGCATTGTTCGGCACAGCAGGAGTGGGACAGGTATCTCGGGGCAGCCAATAGAGACACTAATCACTTCACAGACAGGTGAACCGACCAATGAAAGAGCCGAACAAGGGGAACCTGACCGGGAACTCGAGGAAGCGCGAAGTATAACTGCACCAGATCCGAAGGGAGAGGCAGAACGCCTTCTCCAACGAATTTGCATGCTTTTGAATTCGTTGTATAGTGTACCAGTTTTGATTCTGTAATAAACGGTGTTTTTGCTCCAAACTCTAGCCGGTTTGATCTCTCCTTCCAACGAACACGTAGAGACGAGACCATTCGGTTTCCGTCTCAACAGATGGTGAGCCTGAACGTGGGAAGGGAAAGAGACGACCGCAAGTTGGCCACGTTGGCGGACCGGAGGGCAGACAAACTTTCGGCCGAACTTTTAAAAGGTGAGGAAGCGCCTGTTAAAGCAAAGACTTCCAGTAGGTAAATTTTTTCAGTTAGTCATTCTTTGTCTGCTCCCTGATCCTCACCAACACAAACAGTACTTTTAAATCAGTTTGGCAGCAACGTTGCAGAGTCCATACTGGTAAGCTATTTTCTCACTTCTTCACTAATACCTGCCTGTTATCGCGGTACTGAAGTGATTAATTGATCCATGGCTAGCCTTAAGTTAATGCGCGCTTTTTGAGTCGACTTACTGCGTGGATTTCGGATCCTGGACGCAGCTTTTTGAGTTTGAGTTTTACGCGTGGATTTCGGATCCTGGACGCGGTTTTTGAGTTAAGTTAATGCGTGGATTTCGGATCCTGGACGCAGCTTTTTGAGTTTGAGTTTTACACGTGGATTTCGGATCCTGGACGCGGTTTTTGAGTTAAGTTAATGCGTGGATTTCAGATCCTGGACGCAGCTTTTTGAGTTTGAGTTTTACGCGTGGATTTCGGATCCTGGACGCGGTTTTTGAGTTAAGTTAATGCGTGGATTTCGGATCCTGGACGCAGCTTTTTGAGTTTGAGTTTTACGCGTGGATTTCGGATCCTGGACGCGGTTTTTGAGTTAAGTTAATGCGTGGATTTCGGATCCTGGACGCGGTTTTTGAGTTAAGTTAATGCGTGGATTTCGGATCCTGGACGCAGCTTTTTGAGTTTGAGTTTTACGCGTGGATTTCGGATCCTGGACGCGGGTTTTTGAGTAAAGTTTATGCGTGGATTTCGGATCCTGGACGCAGCTTTCTGAGTTAAGATACAGCGTGGCTTACGGAGCCTGGACGCTTTGTGAAATTAATTAAGACAGCGCTGACCACACTTGACTGATTGGATCCTTTCTTTTTTAGTAAGCACTTTATCTCTGACAACTATCGATAGACACACTCGCTGCTAGCATCCTAAGGGGACAGAGGGCGGATCTCATCTCCTGGATAGGGTTTACCTGCACAGGCGTTTGCCTTAGACCGGCTGTTAAGAGCAGAAATCTGCCACGCGAAGGTCAGGCTTTTGAAAAACGCTCTGTTTTTAAAGCGGTACCCACCAGGTGAGATCCGTCATGGGGGACTTGAACTTTGGACCAACAAAAATGACCCACTTTCGACCATTACGCCCCGGAGTGCCCTGGTGGCACCTCACGGTTGGCACAGACGTAACTTGGCATGCCCATTTACTACTGGACAGTGTAGCAGTGCACAAGACAGCACTGGATCAAGTGTTTAACCAAGCGCCCGCCCAAAAAGACCTGATATTGACCAAACTAAAAGAGACCCTCACAAATACGGCGCTAATGAACAAAATTTTAAACGGTCTCCTACTCTCGCCGCAATATTCAGTGCGGCAAACAATAGCCCTAGGAAAACCCCCTACTGATAGGGCACCACCGACCGCCGATAAATCCCTGGGGTGGAAGACGAAACTGTTAGTCACATTCAACCCGCAGTGGCAAGGGGGCCACTGTACCTCCACCACAGCCCCAGTCATTTCGGATGCCCCTGCCAAACATGTCACTAAAACTGGGGACAGGGGACTGCGACAGGCTGAGACGAGAGTACGGACACACCGACAGTATGCGTGGATTGGCATGTATGTGGATGAAAACCAGTGTGGGGCCGGCCCAGTGAGAGAGGGAGTGAGTGAGTGAGTGCAGTGATTTTTAACAGACGTGGCGAACGGAGGTGTCGCAGCAAATGTTTCATCCCAGGTCTCGGTGTACAGTGGACCGGCGCCGACAGCCTGAGTGACGGAGAGGGACCGTGGGAAGCCGCCCAGCAGCCGACAGCAGTTTTACTGCTGTCGGAGTACGTGAGTGTTGTTCCCTACACTTAGCGGTTTGGGCTTGATCACTTAATGGTCTGGGATTTTTCTCCATAGTCTCGTCTTGATTTTTAGGATTAAATAACGCTTGTTCCCCCACTATCACTTTTAATTACTCTTATACTTGGAAAGGAATACCTGGATGTAGGGAGGGGGCGCAGGAAGGGATGGTGGAGCTTTTACTTTAATAACACTACGGTTGTGGAATCCTAAGACGGCAAATCCCGGGGTGTCCCGTGCTCACCCTAGTTTTGGCGGGTCACCCTTCTCTGGGTGGGTCACCTTAGTTCTTGGCGGGCTTTCTTGCTTTTGGCGCGAAGGCTCAGGTTGGGCGGGGCCAGCTGACTTTTGGCGCGAACGCTCAGTTGGGGCGGTGCCCGTTCGCTTTTGGCGCGAATGCTCCCTCTTGGTAGGATTGCACACTCTAGAAGGGGCTGCTCGCCTGCGGACGTTCCGCGACCCTATTAGCTCAACTACCGTGCCACCACTACACCGATGGGTCTCTCAAGCGTCATTGCCCTACTCCATTGGATTACTCGATGAACAGGTCCTCTTCAGTTACTGGGATGTCGATATGAATCATGCCTCTAACCACATCTTCTCTGACAGGTTGTACCTTTCTAACTCTAACGTCCCGACCGACAACATGCGCATTGCTGTATCGCCATATTGTGCGTTTTCATTTACAACGTTTTGTATGTCCACTGTTTGGCCGTCCCACTGCCCGAATATCCCCCAGCCCACTTATTTTGTCTCTCTCTTTTTCCCCCGCTGGTCACAGGCCTCAGGCCTCCAGCTAGGACGTGCTACTCAGCACCCAGCAGGGTGCTTGGCCCATCTCTCTTCCTCGCGGCCGCTCACTCATCTTTTTGTCCACCGGCATGGGTGTTTAGGCCATCCCTTTTCCCCTCGTGTTCACAAAGTGCCAAGAACGAGGGGGGGCCCACCTACTCCTTCTTCCGTCTATGCCCTCCACATTTTTCTGCCCCCTCTCACGAACCCATTTTTATCTTTTCTCCCAAGTCCACAGATTTTTTCATTCGCTAAAGCATTATGGACGCTCATTTTAAAGCAATTTTCTCCTGCTACTTGTCCCCCTCCTCAACTTTGCGGCTAGGGAGGGTTGAGCTACTGCTGCCACAGACACGGCCATTTCCAGTCCCTGAAGCGGGTATTGGCAACCATGCGGGTTGAAGATGCCAGCCAGTCTACCTGTCTGAGGCTACACTCTCCAATGCTTTGAACATGCAACCTGTAACTGCCAGTCAGTACCAAACCTTCTCATTGAAATCTCGTACAGACTCCTCTTGCCGATTGTGCTGCCCTATCCTACAACCCCGCTCCCCATTCCCCACGCCATAGTCACGCCCCTTCATCGTTTTCTCCCAAACCCACACACTTTATGTTCACCGCCGGATCTGAGGTCGTCTTAGTTCTGTCTTTCATTCAGCTTGCAGGAATTCAACTGGGTCTTGCTGAATAGAAGATCCGCGGATCCTTACGCTCCATCTCTTTTTAAGGTTTTAAGCTCCCTGAGGTTTTTCTACCAGGGCACAGTAACTCATCTTCTGGCCTCATCTCTCCATTAGGGCATTTCACTCACTATGCTTCTACTGCCTTGCTCTGCGCCCCATCTTCTTTCCAAAGTCTCATGCTCCCTGAGGTTTGCTACCAGGACTTCCCAACCCTCATGCCCTGCCCAAATCCTTCAGTCTCCTCAGCTGCGAGTGCTCCTCGCCAATTCATCTGTTCATATCTTTTGCGACGCACAGATACGCACTGAGAACGGCAGGGTCACCAGGTTCCTTTATGATCCTTTTCCCGGGGTATCTTTTAAAGGCTGTTACTTCCCTCAAACTGATCAAATCCTCAAGTGTCAAACGGAGGAAAGTGCTACACAGACAATTTCTGTCCTGACCTGTCTGACCATCCTTTTATGATACTCTCCCTCTCCCTCTCCTTTACACAGGGATGAAGTCCGATATGCCCGCAGCACCTGCGCATTCTCTTTTGTCTATGCCACACGGCCCTACACACACACAGATTCTTGCATACACAAGGATTATACTTGCACCTCTCGTTTTGTATCTCGTTTGGGGGGACAAGTCCCCTCAGGCAAACAGTCCAATTTCGTCCCACCGCAAATCTCCTAATTGCCCAGAGTTTTACATTATACTGAGCTGGCTGGAAACACATAGGCCACCGCACGCACCACTTCTCTCATTGCTCCAGGTCGGCGCAACCTAATATATCCCTGAAGTCACTCGATGAGACGGGACCTCACGGGGAGGTGCAGAAAGAGAGGGGATCATGCAACCCCGCCTTGGCACGGTTTCTACGTAGAGTTGGGGTTGCTGCCCTTCTACACCGACATGGCTCTGTTTCACTGATATCTTTGCTCTTCTGGTACTTTATTCTGCTGTCTAAACTCTTCATTGGGCCTTCTCTTGGGAGGTCCACCTGGTTTATCATAGACTCCGCTTCGAGCGGGCAAATAGCCGCCAGGATAAGTTTGTGCCCTTTAGCTGGTGACTCAACCCCTTTTTATCTACATTGGTCTTTCTCCATTGTATAGGCGCCTTTCCCGATGTTACCAATACTGTCTGCCTCACAGTCGCGGTTCGCTCCAATATCATACCCAAGTGTCTGGGGGCGAAAATCCCCGCCCTGCCTGCTAGACGGGGTCCCGGCCGCCTTGAGGCTTACGCTGCACGCCCTGAGAGGTTAGGGGGATCTCCTGCGCTGTGTCTTCCCTAACCACACGGTGGAAATTTACCTACTCTATTGTCCTGTTGCCACAGAGTTGATGGGGATCCTCATCATTTCCACCTTTATACTAAACGGTCTCCTTGGGCACCTCATCGAACGATTGTCCTACGACAACCCCATTGGTTGGGCGCCCCCAGCACGGGCAGTTCCCCGGGGTGTGAATCGAAATTGCTTGCGCCCCTTACCGCGCAGTATCAAGGCGTACCGTAGGCCTTCCCCTATGCAGTCTATTATAGTTCCCTTCTCACTATTACCAATCCCACTTCCCTCTCGAGGGACTTACTCTATTTTTCGACACAACTTCTGGACAAATGTGTTTACTCTTCGAACATTGCGTTTTAAAACATACAGGCGCCTGCGCTCCTGCAGCTGCGAGCACACATTCCCGCCGAGTCATAACTGCCACTTGTACTATCTTGCATTTGTATCACTGTCCCGACTTTCATCTCCCCCGTGTAGTGCTGCTGCTCAAATGGACACGGATTATCCTACTAATTGTCTTCCACACTATGCGCACACTTGATTTTAACTTTGTCAGAATATTGCGACTTGACACCGTTTGCGTGACTGCTCCCCGCAATTACCTCACTGACACTGGACCAGTGTCATGATTACGTTTTTTACATTTTTCCTCTGCCTCTTCGTAATTCGACGAACATTAAAACACCTACAGTATAATCTGGCTACCCCTGCCTCGACTGCCTTTTTGTGGCAGCCCGTGCTGGGGAGCCCTTTTTCTCTGATTTGAGATCACGAATCCCTCTGACTACCTTTGTGTAAAGTTGTACCCTTTCCCTTACATGAAACCACTCCTTCTACCTCACACAGAGTTCTCTCTATTTTGATGTGACTCCTTTTTGTGGAATACTGCCACGTACAGGTCCGCAACTCATAAGAAAGGTTAAGGGTTTCAGACTACCTTCATTATTTTCACCATTGTCTTTTTATATCTGCCCCCTTTCCTCTTACACAAATGGTTGAGTACACTCTTCCTGGTTGCATTTGACATTCCACATGAGCACAGACCTCATGTTCAGGAGTACTGACTGGAGACTTTGGGGACTGCCTCCCGTCCATTCCGGTCTCCCAGACATGCCACCCCAAAGACCCCTTACAACACAACACTTTATTTCTCATAGTAGTCACATGGTTCCTGACTGACCCCGCCATATATCACCCTGGTGATGCGGGGACTCCTTTTTACTGCATTCCCACAGCCCCATCTCACTGATTTAAAGGTGATGAGGTATCATTACTTTTCAACCGGACCCCCATCCGTTGAGCTCCACCGGGAGACGCCGCTGCCACCAACTCCAACAACACGACAGCCTGTGTGTGACCTCCTACAAACGGACAGGGACACATCCAATACATGATGTAATGCGACGTCCGCTCGTGAGCCATGATACCGGGTTTCTTGCTTACGGCTGGTTGCGATAAGGGCTGGCGAGTGGGGATCTCCCAATTCTTATCTTCATTGCTATAGTACCGCCTTTGCCTAAGCTCGCGGTTCGGGCGTAGTAAATCCTATCTCACCGGTGCGTGTCAGCTCCCTCAATGACTTTCTTTCGAATTCGTCTGATCCTGTTGTACTCATGACTAACTTTTCATCTTCATGTACAATAAATGCAGCCTGGTTGTCCAAAGAGCCCCCACTTATTTATTTTGCCCGTTTAAATTGGGGATATGTGAATTGATCCTTCCATAACAGCGGGTGGGTGAAATGTACTGTGTGCCTTGGCAATTGAGACACTGCTGTTCTCGCAGGTGGCCTTTGCGGACTGTCCAGTATTCCTGACTGCCCTCAGCCACCCTCGGAGGCCACTGACCATGCCACTGAGCTGCCCATGCCTGTCCTTGGGGTGGTGAAATGGATGTCGCCATCTATTACTCAATGCAGCACGACTGGTTAGCCAATGACGGGTAAGATCCCTCGGGCGAGGGACAACCTAAGACAGGCACAGTCGCGCATTGATATCAGAACGCGTGGCCTCCGTTCGTCTCCATTTGATGAGATTTCTGCCTGCTTGCATCCGTGTCGGACGGTTGAACAGCACTGCTGCTCTCTGGAGCATACTGATCTATGGGACCACCGGGGCACAGTACAGTTTCACACTGGGTTTCACATCTCTAGCGGGTACCTAGCTACTGGTACCAGGCTGTTCCTACTCCCTTTCCAAACTTACGACACCTACTTACAATTGCCGGCTCTTTGGACTACAGACTTGCGTTTACTAAATGGCTTACTCATTCTAACGCACTCGCTTACATTTCGCCAGCTCTGAATGACTTATTGCAATGCTTGTCTAATCCTGTGCTTTTCGTTATTTCTGCAGACACTGCCTCAATTACTTCAACTATTAGTTTAGCTTAGCATGCAGCTGTGACCATCTATTGCTTAATTGTGTAGCGGCGCGTTTTTCAGGGCACCCTTCATCCCCATATAACTGTCTCCTTAGAACCGGTGAGTCTGGTCGATACAACACCGGACACCGGTCGCCTCGTGGGGTTGCGTTCCTTACGGGATAAGGGGGTGTGGCCTCTTTCGAGGCCAAGGGAGGGAATGTTGGGGAGAATCTGCTATCGGGGTACCTACATTGGGGCTAGGGAGGGGAGCACCATTATTAAAGCAGACACTGTCGGATACCAGCTAAAACACAGCCATGTAAAGTAAACCCAGCCACTGCAGGACTGCCTGCCTGGGGCCACATTCCTGGGGGATTAGAACATGTCCGTCAGTTTCAGATCATCCTATTACACTCTCATTGTTAATAAAGGAAACCGGTAACTATCGGATAGTGTAAATCGCACCGATACTACACTTGATTGATAAAGTACTTGCTAATGCCTCCGCTGACGTCAAACTCATTCGGGTCCTATGTTAAATGATAATATCTGTATATTCAACTATGGAGAACTATTGTGAACGCCCAGACAGCCAGACGCATGGCAATGAGGAATCCCTTCCAACAATAAACTTTTAATTTACAAGATCGGAAACTGCCGAACCCAGGATGTCTACCCATTGTTCGGCACAGCAGGAGTGGGACAGGTATCTCGGGGCAGCCAATAGAGACACTAATCACTTCACAGACAGGTGAACCGACCAATGAAAGAGCCGAACAAGGGGAACCTGACCGGGAACTCGAGGAAGCGCGAAGTATAACTGCACCAGATCCGAAGGGAGAGGCAGAACGCCTTCTCCAACGAATTTGCATGCTTTTGAATTCGTTGTATAGTGTACCAGTTTTGATTCTGTAATAAATGGTGTTTTTGCTCCAAACTCTAGCCGGTTTGATCTCTCCTTCCAACGAACACGTAGAGACGAGACCATTCGGTTTCCGTCTCAACAGTATGTATGTGTGTTTTGGGGGTGTTCCAGGGAAGGGAATGAGTATTTTGCACGCTCGAAGTGAGGTATTTTCCCTGAAACCTATGTTGCTGCCCTCATCCCAATACCAAAGTTTATGTTGTCATCTTTTATTCTTCATTGTTTCCTTGGGATATGTGTGTTGGGATATGTGTGTGTCACTGACGAGGCTAGCATCGTCTTTGTTGACGCGATGTAGATTGCAGGAACCCGGCCAGAAATGTGTTCGAATAAAGAGGTCAGGAGGAAAGAAAGGGAGTGGCGAGGGTTTCAGCAGAAGAGCTGATATATGCAGAAAGAGGTAATATTACTGAGGTAAAAAGTGAGGTCTGCAGATGCTGGAGATCAGAGCTGAAAATGTGTTGCTGGTTAAAATGCAGCAGGTCAGGCAGCATCCAAGGAACAGGAAATTCGACGTTTCGGGTGACAATCAGCTGTCTGAGTGCTGATACTGATATTTAAGTTCTGTGTCAGATATCAATGTCAGAAGAATGCTCACTGGACCCGAAAAGTTAACTCTGCTGTTTCTCCACAGATGTTGCCAGACCTGCTGAATTATCTGGCAATTTTATTTTTGTTTATGACCTTTAAGTTGTTATGAACAGTGAGGTTCAAACTCTGAACCTTGCCCATACGGCTTTTGGGGGGATCAGTCTCATCACTTTATTAGCGTACTCAACAGAACAGTGTGGAAGCAATGCCCTTGTGTTTTGAGCTTTATCATTGGTCTCTTAATCCAGACATTCATAATGTTCTGGGAAGCCAATTCAATTCAAGAGGAAAATCTGGAATTAGGAGATTAAGGATTACCATGAAAGTATTGTGAGAAACAAAGCTCACTCACTTCAATAATTTCAGTCCGAGACAAGATCTGAATCAATCGTGTCATTTATTTTATCCTTGCAAGAGGGTGCGATGTCCACTGTCTACAAGGCAGGGACACACACATGCACACTGAATTCAACGAATACACGATATTTATGTAATTTGGTTCCTTTTTTTTAATCCCATCGCTCCTCCCCGTTTACACCTTCCACTTCTCTCAGACCGTTACCCATTACTCCTGTTTATTCCTTGCCTTGTCCAGCCTTGTCTGTGACAAAGTGCTTATTTCTGGCCTCACAAGGCCGTTTGACCACGCCCTGCTGTGGCCCATTGTTAGGTATTATCTACTCCCTCCATCTGTGCTTTCCCCAACCATACTGATCCTTATGACCTTCCAATTGGGGTTTGTTCCTGTGTTTCTGTAAAGGTGGGAAACAGATGCTTATAACTACTGCTTGTGCAAGCATATCTGGCTTAACCTACATCCTCACAGCACCTTATCTATTTGTCTGTAACATCTACCATTGTTTTGCAGTCACGTTTCATTCTTGCATACAATTTTAGCTAATACAAAAATAATTATGTATTTCCTCTGCATAGTTTGCATTCTAGTTGACTCAGCTCTTAGTTGAAACAATTACACACAGGTGTGACTCATTTACCTTGCATAAATAATTATAATTGCAGAAGTAACACTACTCTACCTATATCCCACAATTTCCCCTTTTTCTTTATTTACCATTTGTTACCTTCTGCATTTTTCTCTTAAGCATCGCCCCCAAAATTCACAAGCATCATTCCGGAGATTTCATCCATATTGGTCTCACTCATCCCCTCATTATTTAGTCCATAAAGTTCCTCTGTCTGATTTCCTTTTAGGGGCATCTGTTTCATTAAGGCTGTCTCAATCAGTCTTTGGATAAGCCCTCGTATACAGGGTATGATACAACAGCCAATGGCCACTAATACCCCGACTACTACTATCAGGGAAGTAAGGATGGAAACCACCACCCCCTTCAATTTTCCAAACCATGATTCAAGCCATCCCGTGAGAGATGTGTCTACTCCTGAATTCTCAGCCCGTTCCTCTGCTAAGGTAGTCAATCCCCTTAAGGCCCGAGTAATTGAACCAGCAGGCGCAGTGTTATTAGGAATCAAGGAACAACAGCTTCTTCCTACATCACACACACACACCCTTTTCCCGCTGTTTCCCCTTCCATCCCATTTGTCGCATTAAGCTGTTCTGATATTCCTTTAACCGCATCTCTTGTATAATTTATAAATGACTGTTCATTATAAAAAATGTAATTTATCCAATCTACACTTTTATTAATTGTTACCCACCAGAAGAGAGCTGACTCAAAGCCTGCTACAATCTGGTTGCGAGCCTTGAACTCATCAGGTACCCCCCGCCCCAATGATTCCTATAGAATCGAGATAAATCCTGTCATTGAAAGAAGTGTCTAACAGTAATCTTTTACCCTTCCCCTTTTCCCTACTATCTTTTCCTTCTCAAATGCCAGGGTAAATGGAATGGCCAATTGTACAATTGCACATATCCCTCTCCAATCCAGAGGTTGGGTGGGTCTCAATATTTTGCCTCCACAGTACCACCACAGATCCGCTCGGGGAACCTTTAGTGCTGAGTAGTTCCCTCCCTTTTCCGTTCCGGTGACATGCTTAATCTCTGTACATAATTTCAGCTCCCCAAATCTCTAGACCGATTTGTACCTCGTCTATGCACACACGATGTGTGATTTCCAACTGCGGCAGAAAATGTGGGGGCGGGGGGTGGTTGGGGGTGTCCTTTGAGTCTTTCTTCTCCAAGGGAGGGAACATCAGAGATAGGGAGGTACAATTCCTATCATTCCATGCAGTCTCATCCTGGTACAGGGCTATCATACATTTCATGCCCTTCCTGTCTCACTTCCACCCGAGCGGAAAGGGAACCACCTGGGCCATGGCCTACCGGAGGCACATACATAGCAATTGCTTTTGTTCAGACTTTTTACAGTATACTTTACCCATTCAATTCAGGCATTTGCATCCCTGTACCCAGTTTCTATTTCGATGGTCTGTTTCAAGTCCTTTACCTCTATAATTTTTACAACTTTAGGATCATCAGGAGGGGTGAAAGGTTGTACCTTATTATCCAGTAGTTCTACCCGTTTTCCCTGTCCTACACTAATTCAAAAACAACAGCCCGAGAAATCCTTCCTGTTTGCTTGCATTTCTATCTCAAATGTTTCATCTAATTTTATCTCATAGGTTCCCCCCCCCCCAGAATTGCTTCGTGCTATGTGGTTTTCTTTATCGTTACACTTTTTATCGGGACAATCGCGAGCTGGTCGGAAGGGGGCCCAGTGTCCTGTGACAAGTACCATCCCCAACGCCATCCCCATAGGACTTAAGATGTATCTCTGAGCTGCGGTACTGTCTCTGATTATCTACATCCCCACGATTTACTAAGCTGCATGCATCAGCATCTATTACTTGTGGATTATCAGACTCAGGAACCGTTAATAATACATATGAAAATGATATTTGACAAAATCCCAATACTATGAGGGCTAGCATCATAACTCTCAGCATTTCCATGTATTCTAAAAATCATGCTGAAGCATAAGACTTATTATACAATCCTACAGAAATAATCCCGCGCTCGCGTCGCCACTGTGTAATCAGTTACTCAAAGTCTCTTTAGTCTGAGTTTCAGCGGGTCTTGCGTTAATTCGGCTGTCCAGACTTCTTCCTCAACTGGAGATTCCACTGGCCCTTTGATCCGAGTGAAGTGAGTCCAGCCTTTTTCTGCCGTCCTTATTGCTGTTTCGGTGGTCAAAAGAGCCTGATACGGCCCTTCCCAGTCCAGTTGCAATTTAGTCCCTGTCCATGATTTTACTAAGACACAATCTTCCAGTCGAAAGTATTGTGAATTGTTGGAGGAAGCCATCTGGCTCACCAATGTCCTTTGGGCATGGTACCTGCTGTCTTTACCTGGTCTAGCCTACATGTGACTCCAGACCCACTGCCGCTAAGCAATTAGGGATGGGCAATAAATTCTGCCCTAGTCAATGAAGTCCTTACCTCATGAATGAATCCAAAAAATAAGATGGGTCAATTCTCCCTCTCCAGTTCTCTCCACCTCTGCTTCGTTTAGTGTTTACTTCTCCTGCTAGGAGGGAAAGAAGAGAGGGGGATGAATGGCCTGAGTGGAGAGAAGGGATGGACAGTATTTGTGGAGGGTGATTGTGAGGGATGGGTGTGAGAGGGCAAGAGATTTAGGACAAGGTTGATATTGACTGCTCGGGCCAGACTGTGAGGCACCTGCAGAGGGGAAATGAGTCACAGAGTCATAGGGTTGTGCAGAACGGAAACAAACACTTCGGGTCCAACTAGTCTGTACCAACCAGCTTTCCCAAACTAAACTAGTCCCATTTGCCTGTGTTTGGCCCATATCACTCTCAACCTTTCCTAATCTTGTACATGCTCAAATGTTTTTTAAATATTGTACCTGCATCCACCACTTCCTCTGGTAGTTCATTTCAAAGATGCACCACCCTCTCTATGAAAAAGGTGTCCCTTAGGTCCCTTTTAAGTATTTCTCCTCTCACCTTAAACCTATGTCCTCCAGAGTTGAACTCCCCAACTCTGGGGAAAAGACCTTTGCTATAGCCCTTGTGATTTTATAAACATCTATAAGGTCACCCCCCACCCTCCTACACTCCAGTAAAAAAGTCCCAGCCAACCCAGCGTCTCCTTATAACTCAAACCTCCAGTCCCAGTAACATCCTCTTTTCCACACTTTGAGAGTGCTGTCCAAGTTGGAATGTGGGACATGACAACTGCCAATGTTATGTCACCCTCCTGAGACAAAAAGGAGAATTTGCTACAGAAACTCAGCAGCTCTGGCAGTATCTGTGGAGAGAGAAACAGAGTTAACATTTCAAGTCCACTGTGCCCTTGTCACTCTGGGTGCCCTGTCCCCGGGATGGAGGGACGTCACTCCTATTGCAACAAAGCAACCCTGAAACTGACCATCGGAAACTGATCTTGAGTTCTGGCCCATACCACAGACCAGGGAGTCCACCACAACAGCCCATCACCCACCCCGCAGGGTGCAGACCTGACCCAGTGGGGGGGGATCCAACGTTCCTGGATCTCACCTCTGGATCCCAGTGATCTGGTACTGCCCAGCCAGAGCTCCAGGTAGGAATCAACGAGATCCCCAGGGAAACTCCACTGGGGGGAGATCAACCTGAGCCAAGATCGTGTTGCTGGAAAAGCACAGCAGGTCAGGCAGCATCCGAGGAGCAAGAAAATGAGGCTCATTCCTGATGAAGGGCTTATGCCCGAAACGTCGATTCTCCTCCTGGTCAGATGCTGCCTGACCTGCTGTGCTTTTCCAGCACCACACTCTCGACTCTGACCTCCAGCATCTGCAGTCCTCACTTTCTCTAGATCAACCCGAGCACCAACCACCCCCACCTCCACCCCACCTTCCCCTCAAGTGTGTAGGGCGCCTTTAAAGTTTGTGAAAGTTTGGTTGTTTGGAAAATCAGGGAAAGTTTGGGAAGTTTGTGAAAGTTGGGAAGTTTGTGAAAGTTGGGAAGTTTGTAAAAGTTGATCCCAATCCCGATCCCGGAGCCACCCTGAGCTACCTCCCAATGGAATTTCCTTTGGGGTCCCCGTGGGGGATGGGTCCTGTCACTCACCGGGAGGGAGGGAATGAAACAGGATCTTCCAAGCTCCAGGCAACTGACAACTCAGCCCCCAGAAAAACTTCCCCGTTCCCCTCCAGTCCCCGCTCCTGATTAAATCACTGAACATGGGGCTCTCCCTTCTATTGAGAACCTTCTGATAAAAGTGTGCATTGGAAATCAGAAACAAGCCCAGAAAATGCAGATCAGGGAACAGCTGTCAGTCCGATATGTACATCCCTTCATTTACATGTTCCTTAAGCCAAATGGCCAAGCTGTTAGCTGTAACTCATCAATGTTTATTGTAATTGAGATTCATCCGTGAGCTTGCCTGTTTCAAATGTTTTCACGTTATGATGTAACACCTTCTGATCCCTTATTGCACAAAACTATCAGGTGTAGGAGTGAAAGCTGGCCACTCAGCCCATCGACTCAACCTCTCCCTTTCAATGAATCATGGCTGACCAGATCATCTTTGAAATGACTGTTTTTTTTGTGTAAATCTACAATAGTGAGTAGAGTGAGGTTTTTAAGATTCTATATTTTATTGAGATCTGTCTTTTGATTAAACTTTGAAACTGTAAAACAGGAATACTAAGTTATCCTGGAACAGGAGCAAAGATGGGCTTTAGTAGAGTGACGTGTCCTTCCTGTCAGTTGTCGGAGATGAGGGAGAATTTCCATGTCACTGATAATTGAGGCTGTTGGAAGTGTGGCTATCAGTTGTATTGGATTGCATGGATTGTTGGAGCAGCAGTTAGATGCAATGAGGAATTTACAGGAGCTGGAGGTGTGATGGAAGGGAGGAGAGAAACCGAAGATAGAGTCAGATATATGGGTTACCTCCAGGAAAGGTAGGAGAGGAAAGTAGGTAGTTCAGGATTCTCCTGTGGCTAGCCCCATCTGTTTTGGAAAATGTAATCATTGATGGGCTCTCAGGCGAATGTAGCACTGTCAGGCAACCTCCTGAATCGGAGATAACGAAGAAAGAGATCAATCTGAGACTGATGCAGTTGGAAAAGGAGCAAGTCAGGCCATCAAGACAGACAGGAACAAAGCAGAGAGATGATTTAAACAACATTTTTTTCACTCCAAGAGGTCTAACATGTAAGGCAGATCAACGCAGAACATGGTTGGGAACATGGGACTGGGATATCACTGCGATGACAGAGATGTGGCTCAGAAATGGACAGAACTGGCAGTTTAATGTTCCAGGACATAGAAGCTATGGGAAGATAGAAAAGGGGACAATAGAGGAGGGGAGTGGTGCGATTGATTAGGGATAATATTACATCTGTACTTAGGGAGGGTATTCCAGGAAGTAGGGCAAGTGACGTTATTTGGGGGTAACTGAGAAATAAGAAAAAGATAATAATCGGATTAGGATTGTAGTATAGACCCTCAAATAGTCAATGGGAATTTGTAAGGAGATCTCAGTTCTTGTAAGATTAATAGTGTAGCAATGGTAGGGGATTATAACTTTCCAAACATGGATTGGGACTGCCTTTCTGTTAAGGGCATGGATGGAGAGGAATTTGTTAAATGTGTAAAGAACATTTTCTGATTCAGGATGTGGATGTATCTACTAGAGAAGAAGGAAAACTTGACCTACTGTTGGGAAAGAAATCTGGGCAGTTTACTGAGGTGTCAGTGAGGGAGCAACTTGGGACCAGTGATCATACTTTTATTAGTTTTAACAGTCATGGAAAATGATAGATTGGATCTAAAAGTTAAAGGTTTAAATTGGAGGAAAGCCAATTTTGACATTTTTGTGCAAGAACTTTAAAAATTGATTGGAGGCAGGTGTTTGCAGGTCAAGGAATGGCTAAAAAGTGGGAAGCCCTCAAAAATGAGATAACGAAAGTCCAGAGCCAGTATATTCCTGTTCAGGTGAAGATCAAGGCAAGTAGGTGTAGGGAATGCTGGATGATGAGAGAAATTGAGGGTTTGATCAAGACAAAGAATGAAGTATACGTCAAATATAGACAGCAGGTTTCGACTGAGTCACTAGAAGAATATAAAGGCAGCAGAAGGTTATTTAAGAGGGAAATCAGAAGGACAAAAAGGGGACATGAGATAACTTTAGCAAATCAGGTTAAGGAGAATCCAAAGGGATTGCACAAATACATTAGGGACAAAGAGTAACTCGGGAGAGAATAGGGCCTCTTAAAGATCAGGAAGGCAGTCTATGTGTGGAACCGCATGAGATAGGCGTAATACTAAATGAGTATTTTGCATCAGTGTTTGCTGAGGAAAAAGATATGGAATCTCAAGAACTTGGGGAAATAAATAGCAACACCTTAAAAAATGTCCACATTACAGAGGAGGACATACTGGACATCTTAACACATATAAAGATGGGTAAACCCCGGGACCTGGTCAGGTGTACCCTGGAACTTTGTGTGAAGATGAGGAGTGATTGCTGGGCCCCAAGCTCAGACATTTGTATCATCGATAGTGTTAGAAAGTGGAGGTTGACCCCCCCACTCTGAGAACTAAAACTGAAACACCCTAAGAGGAGCACTTCACTCTGTAATCCATAAAAGAAGTATGAAAAGTGGTGTAATCTGCTTGTCACCAACTTCTAGTGATTAAATAAAATAAATCCCCGACACTCACTTTAAAATCAACAAGTAACAATTTATTTATCTAACTCTAACATTGACCAAACTAACTAAACTATTGGCAAACCAAATAGATCCCTTCTAACTGTTAACTATTCCCAAATAAAGCAAGATTTTAATGGCATACTGTTCCAATAAATACAACTCTCACTCATATATAAAAAACCCCCATAATTTAGCTTCTTGACATTTCAGCAAGGTTGCGTGTCTTCCAGAATGTTCTGTGCCTTCTCCGTCGATTCTTCTGTCAGGAATGCCTTCTATGTCATTGGTATCATTATTATTTTGACGGTGCTTTCTCTATGATGTGGATGAGGCTGAGAGAGCCAACGATTCTCTCTCTCTCTCTCTCTCTCTTGAGAGAGAGAGAGAGAGAGAGAGCTGAGGGCTGTTAGCTCTAGTGGATGGCAGCTTGCTCTGAGGTCTTTGTTCAACTGCCCCTTTCTTTTTTATCATTGATAACATATCAATATCTCGTACGATAGGATTGGTCTGAGGTCATCAAAGCCATCAGATTTAAATTTAGTAGGTTTTTGGCATTTAATTACATTGTTCAAATTGATTGGCTAAATTCAAAGCCTGTTGTCTTGGTAAAAATAACTGCTGCTTGGCCTTTCAATCCAAATGTTTCAGTTGAGGTGCTGGCTGTGTATTTGCAAACTTTCAATCTGCTGCTCACAAATATCCATTTTAAATCGGTAAGTACCAAAAAAAGCACAATCTTTTAAAGAGACCATGGAATGCAGCCCTCCCTCACCCTGAGCATTTTACAACTTTACGACTTTACAAACGCCAAATTCTAACTTCCTGCCTTCCAATCCACAATTCCTCTACCCAATTTCACAACAGTAGCCACTGGTGAGGTGCAGGAAGACTGGTGGTTGGTTAACGTGGCGCCACTATTTAAGAAAGATGGTAAGGAAAAGCCATGGAACTGTAGACCAGTGAGTCTAACATCAGTGATGGGCAAATTGTTGGAGGGAATCCTGAGGGACTGGATTTAAATGCATTTGGAAAGACAAAGACTGATTAGGGATAGTCAACATGGCTTTGTGCATGGGCAGTTGTGTCTCACTAATTTGAGTTTTCTGAAGAAGTAATAAAGGGGATTGATGAGCAGTGGACGTGATCTATATGGACTTCAGCAAGATGTTTGACAAGGTTTCCCATGGTAGATTGGTTAACAAGGTTAGATAATTAGGAATATAGGGAGAACTAGCCATATGGATACAGAACTGGCTTGAAGGTTGAAGGAAAATAGTGGTGGTAGAGAGTCGCTTTTCAGATTGGAGGTTGTAACCAGTGGTGTGTCACAAGGATCGATGCTGGATCCACTGCTTTTTGTCATTTATATAAATGATTTGGATGTGAAAATAGGAGGTATAGTTAGTAAATTTGTAGATAACACCAAAAGTGGAGTTGGAGTGGGCAACGAAGAAGGTTATCTCAGAGTACAATGGGATTTTGATCAGATGGGCCAGTGGGCTGAGATGTGGCAGATGGAGTTTAATTTTGATACATGTGAAGTGCTACATTTTGGAAAGGCAAATCAGACCAGGATTTATACACTTAATGGTAAGATCCTGGGAAATGTTGCTGTACAGAGAACTTGGAGCACAGGTTCAAAGCTATTAGAAAGTGGAGTCATAGGTAGATGGGATAGTGAAGAAGGTGTTTGGTATGCTTTCCTTTATTGGTCAGTGCATTCAGTATAGGAGTTGGGAGGTCATGTTGTGAGTTTGGAGGTCATGTTATGAGTTTACAGGACATTGATTAGGCTACTTTTGGAATACTGCGTTCAAACCTGGTCTCTCTGCTATCAGAAGGATTTTGTGAAACTTGAAAGAGTTCTGAAAAGATGTGCAAGGATGTTGGCAGGTTTGAATTATAGAGAGAGGCTGATTAGGCTTGGGTTATATTCGCTCGTGCATTGGAGGCTGAGGGGCAACCTTACATAAATCAGTGCAATGGGTTCTGACTAACCAGCTCAAAGCCAGTCCTTGAATGAGGAGACTCCCTGGATCTACTGTTTATAGCAGTCAGTGAGGGCTCCATGATTGGCCCAGGTTAATAGCCCCAATCAAGGATCTCATAGTCAATGAGATCCACCTGGCCCTCATTCTAATCACTATGATCCTCTACTCCACTTTCCTGCTTTTCCCACAATTCTTGATTCCCTCACTGATTAAGAACCTACCTCAGCCTTGAATGTACTTGATGGCCCAGCCTCACTAGCCCTCTGTGGTAAAGGATTCCACAGATTCACTTCCCTCTGAGCGAAGATACTCATTTCTGTTTTAAACATGTGACCCCTTATTCTGAGATTATGGTCTCTGGGGCTAGGCTGTCCCACAGGAGGAAAGCAGACACTCCATGAATCAGATAATCCTGATCACGGTCTGTACGACTGGGAGATGGTGTGACTGGCGTGGAAACACTTACCCCCTCCTGCTCGCTATGTAACAGTGCAAGCTTCCTGTATAAAATTCAGATAGGGAAATAATGGTTTCAGCAGTAGATTAGGTTTCGATTACTTACAGCATGGAAACAGGCCCTTCGGCCCAACAAGTCCACACCGACCCGCCGAAGCGAAACCCACCCATACCCCTACATTACCCTTACCTAACACTACGGGCAATTTAGCATGGCCAATTCACCTGACCTGCACATTTTTGGACCGTGGAAGGAAACCAGAGCACCCGGAGGAAACCCACGCAGACACAGGGAGAACGTGCAAACTCCAAACAGTCAGTCGCCTGAGACAGTGAATCGAACCCAGGTTTCTGGCGCTGTGAGGCAGCAGTGCTAACCACCGTGCCACCGTGCCGCCAGTAAGGTGAACTGATACTGGATCTATGATAAATGAACTTGCATGTAACTCTAATGAAGTCCATTGTTCCAGCTTTACTGTGGAATTCTAAATCATATTTTACATTTGTTGATATTTAGAATCATGTTTCAAGAACTAACCAAGGAAATTGTGAATGAGATTGACCATGATGACAGATGGATTCCTATATCAAGCTTGGCTCAATCTCACTGTAAACCACTTCATCTCATCCTGAAAAAGAAGCCACGCATGCCCTTTTTTCAAGACAAATTCATCCCAATGCCATTCACTCTGACTGACATACTGCAGAACAGCAAAAACTTAGATTATGGTAACTTGTTCTTTTTATTTCAATTTGACTGTCTCAGCCTGGGTTCTCTCGCTAATGGGAGGGGGTGAGCGGGCAGGGCAGGGGTGGTGGGGGAGGTATTTGGATTCTACACCTTTATCACATTGGAGCAGGAGCAATCGCTCTTTCTCACTCAGTTTCAGATGAGTCATTGAGCCAATGTGGTAGTGTCACATCTCTAAGCTATCACCACCAACTCTCCGTCTAATTTTCATCCCAGGCCCATAGCTCTCTGAGTCCCATGCATGACAGAAATGTCCAGAACTAGAAGTCAATGCCTTGACTGGAGTACGGAGGCTAATTGCTGCGAGTGAAACAGATGTGCAGCTTAGAGGGAACTTTAATCATCACGATGACAAATAATAGCTCTTCTACTAAATCTCTTTTCATTCTTTCTGAAGGATTTATCTAGTTCTGTCAATGTAAATTAATGTGGCAGAATGGAACATCATCTCATTTTCCTGTAACAATGAAGGGCCTGTTTCCACACTGTAAGTCTAATCTAATCTAATCTAAAAAAACAAAGAACTGTAGATGCTGGAGATCTGAAACAAACAAAACAAAAAAATCACCGAATAAACTCAGCAAGTCTGGTAGTATTTGTGGAGAGAAAACAGCTAATGTCTCGAGTCCCCCCCTTATTCAGAATTAAATGCAACAGGAATAAGGTAATATTTCTGCTGATGATGGGAAAGGTAGGATGGAAAGAAGTAGAGAAGCTGAATAGGTGATAATGCGGTTTGGATGGTTGAAAATAGGCTGGCTGTGCTGAAAGCAACCCATTTCATAACTGCACCTGGGGTTGTGGGAGTCGGTAAAAAGACATGAAGAAGGATGTTCAGGTTCTGAAATTGATAAATAACTGTTGAGTCCTGAAAGCTGGAAAATACATAAGCAGAAGGTGAGGCGTTGTTCCTTCAGTTTGTGTTGAGCTTCGCTGGAGCACTGCAGTGTGTCTGAGGCAGAAATGGTCAGAAAGGAAACCCAGTGGTATGTTGATGTGATAGGCAACAGGAAGCTCAGGGCCATTTTTTGCAAACAGAATGTAGGTGTTCGGCAAAGTGGTCACCCAGTGTGTGTTTCATCTCCCCAGTGTTGAGGAGAGTGCATTGTGAGCAGCGAATACAGTAGACTAGATTGAGTGAAGTGAATAGTGATTGTTACAATTCAGCCAAGTGGACCTCATAGAATGTGAGTTGCCTTATTGGGCGGTCAACCCGGTTCAATCAGGGAGTCCAGGCTGACAGGTAAACATAGATTCTGTTCTCTGGGGGCTGAATCAGTGTCAAGGACTCTCCATGTGTGAATAAAGGGTGACTTGCTGATGGGATACCAGCCTCAGTGGAGTTATTTTGAAGTGAAGTTATATCGCTGTTTCACCTGGAAGGTGTGCTTGGGGCCTTGGTTAGTGAGGAGGGAGGAAACAAACAGGCAGTTTACATGGGAGGGTGACATGGGTGTGTGGATAGCTGTTGAGAATGGAGGAAGAGTAGACTGGGATGAACTGGTGGAATGGCCCCAGCAGAATGTTGATAAGGGAGGAGAGGGGAATATGTGTCTGCTGGTGGCATCCTCCTGGAGGTGGTAGAAAAATTCTTTATGATCCTTTGGATGTGGAGGTTGGTAGGATGGAAACTGAGGGCAAGAGGGACCCTGTTATTGTTGTGGAAGGGAGGAGTAGGGATCAGGGCAGATGTCCTGGAAAGAGGTTCGACACGCTAAGAGTCTTGGTCATTCTCAGCTGAGGGAAAAGGTGAACATTTCTGAGGCACCCCTGTAGAAGGTGGCATCGTTAGAACAGATGCAATGGTGATGGAGGAACTGGGAGAATGGAATGGCATTCTTATAGGAAGCAGGGTGTGAGGATGTATCGCAAAATGTGAGAAACCGAGGGTTTATATTGGATATTGGTGACCAGCCTATCCACAGAAATGGAAACAGAAATGTCAAGGAAGCCAAGGGAGGAGTCAGAAATGAATCAAGTGAAAATGAGGAAAGGATGGAATAAAATTGAAATCATCATGCATTCAACTAGTGTACACAAAACTGTCACTTTTCTCATCTCATCTTGGGATCTCCCCCACACAGCCTTCCAACTCATCGTCCTCCAACCCCATTCAGCATACTTCTGTCATCTTCCCAAAATCAACAAACATAACTGCCCAGGCAGACCCATTGTTTCTGACCATTCCCACCCCATGGCATTTATTTATTCCTCCCTGTACTTGAACGTTTTTTCTCCCCATGTCCAGTCCCTACCCATTTACATCTGACACTTCATGTCAGTTTCAAAGTTTCCAGTTTGTGGGCACTGACCCTTTCCCCTTCGCCATTGATGTGCAATCCCTCTCCATACAGCTCCCATCAGAACGGGCAGAGGGTTCTCCACTGCTTCCTGGAAAGAATGTCCTGAGCCTTCCCCATCCATCACCACCCTCCTCTGCCTGGCCAAGCACGTCCTGACCCTCCTCTGCCTGGCCAAGCACGTCCTGACCCTCCTCTGCCTGGCCAAGCATGTCCTGACCCTCCTCTGCCTGGCCAAGCACGTCCTGACCTTGAGATCTTCCTCTCACTTTCTTTAGGTCAGAGAGGTAGCCATGGGAACCCACATGGCCCTCAGTTTTACCTGTCTTTTGTGGGATATGGGGAACATTCCTATTTCCTGTCCTACTCAGGCCCCTCCCCACAACTCTTTCCCCAGTATATCAATGGCATCATCAATGCTGCTTTTCTCTCACGCTTTTGCTTCTAGCTCAGAAGAAAGGTCACTGAACCTGAAACGTTAACACTGCTTTCTCTCCACAGTTGCTGCCAGGAGTTTGTGCAGAAATTTCTGTTTCCTTAATTTCCTATTTGGCATTTTATAGTGCTCTGCCTTCAACAATGAGTTCAACAGCTTCATACCATCAAGCATGCCCCACCTTTCAATGCGGTCATGCCAGATCAAACACTTCAATGACTTTCATCCGCTCCATCTCCATAACCCTGTACCCCTTTAGTAATTAGAATTACATCAACCTCTACCTTAAAAACACAAAGACTGAGCCTCCAGAGGCATCTACAAGAGAGAATTCCAATGGTTCACTGAGTAAAAGCAAGTTATCCAAATCTCAGTCATGGGTGGTGTTCCATTTATTTTTAAATTCTGTCCACCAGTTCCAGACTTGACAAACGGGGGAAATATCTTACCTTCATCTACCCTGTATATCCTTCCAAATATTTTGTAACCTTCAATTAGATCACCTCTCGTTCTTCGAAACTCTGAAGAACACAGACCCAGTTGGCCAATCCCTCTTCACAGAACAGATCTAGCATCCTGGGACCCCACCCCACTCTGGCCTATCACCCTCACCTTGACCTCCTTCCATCTATCACATCTCCATCGCCCCTCCCCTAAGTCCCTCCTCCCTACCTTTTATCTTAGCCTGCTGGACACACTTTCCTCATTCCTGATGAAGGGCTTATGCCCGAAATGTCGAGTTTCCTGTTCCTTGGATGCTGCCTGACCTGCTGTGCTTTTCCGGCAGCACATTTTCGGCTCTGATCTCCAGCATCTGCAGACCTCACTTTCTCTTGGGAACAAGCCTGGTGAACTTTCATTGCATTCATTGTACGACAATGATATTCTTTCTGAGATAAGGAGATGAAAACTTAACACAGTGCTCCAGGTGTGGTTGAAAGAATTATACAATTGGAGCACCTGTGTTTAGGTCCCCCGTACTCAAATCCTCGTGCAATCAATGTAAAACTTCCTTTAGCCTTAGTAATAGCAGGCTGGACCAACAGGTTAGCTTTCAGTGCATTGTCAACAAGGACACATGGGTCCCTTTCCAACTGCTTACCATTTAGGAAATAATCTACACACTTGTTTCTCTGACCAAAGTGGATAACCTAACATTATACAGCATGTGGCACAATCTTATCCTTTCAGTAAACCTGTCCAAATCCTCCTGAAGCCATAACAACTTGCTGTTTTTCTGTTTTGTTTGTAGTATAATTGAAAAAACGTCAAGTTCATCCAGCACAATTCCAATGAACTCTGCCCTGCACTTCGAGTCTCTATCTTGTTTCTCAGGTTTTGCTTGCGGTCAGAACTGACCTTTACGGTGCTATTAATAATCACTCTTGTCAGTGCTTTCTTCCTTCACTACAACCTTTGCAAACCTCTCTATGTTGTCATTTCATAACCCTTTTGATCCATAATCTCTGTCATCAACTAAAATTTCCCTTTAGTTGCATTCCGTCCCAATCTGCCCAACAGCACTATGTATGTTAGCTTCCCATTGCCCTTAGATCACAAGGAGCGTTGAACTGGATTCAAAGCCTTGACTTTAGTGGGCGGCATGGTGGCACAGTGGTTAGCACTGCTACCTCACAGCGCCAGAGACCCGGGTTCAATTCCTGACTCAGGCAACTGAGTTTGCACATTCTCCCTGTGTCTGTGTGGGTGTGCTCCGGTTTCCTCCCACAGTCCAAAGACGTGCGGGTCAGGTGAATTGGCTATGCTAAATTGCCCATAGTGTTCGGTTAGGGATATGGTAGGGTTGCGCTTCGGCAGGTTGGAGTGGACTTGTTGGGCCGAAGGGCCTGTTTCCACACTGTAAGTGATCTAATCTTTGTTTCTGACTTCACAGACACTGCCAGATCTCTGGCATTTTCAGTTTTTAATAAAAATACTTAAATTTGTTTGGTTATCCATGTCATTTGGAATCCTTAAATATCATGAAAAATGCCAATGACTTATTCAATATTTTGGGATTCTTTTTGACTTCAGGAAGTATTATATCACACATAGGATAGTCTCAATCTCCTGTTAAGAAGCCTTCCAAATGTAGTTTCCAGTGTTTTGAGTCAGGTGAGCCAAGTTTTACATTGCTGTCTAAAGTTAAAATGCCTCTATCAAATCAATTCCTTCTATTTTTTTCTCAATTTATCTCTGTCTTCTTGAAATTGTGACACCCTGATAGGGAATGGTTGATGGCATTTCCCAGTATCAGACCCAAGAGGCAAACTCTAGGGATGGGTGACATTGAGTGTTAGTTGAAGAGCTGTTCTCATTGGTCCAATCCTCTCCATTAGAGTGGTGCTTCAAAAGCACAGCAGGGCAGGCAGCATCCAAAGAGCAGGAAAATTGACATTTTGGGCAAAAACCCTTCATCAGGAATGAGGCTGGGAGTCTCGGGGAGGGATAAATTGGAGGGAGGAGGTAGTTGAGAGTGCGATAGGTGGATGGAGGTGGGGTTAAAGGTGATAGGTCAGAGAGGAGGGTGGAGCGGATAGGAGGAAGGAAGATTGACAGGTGAGACAGGTCATAAGGATGGTGCTGAGCTGGAAGGTTGGAACTGGGGTAAGGGGGTGGAAGGGGAAATGAGGAAACTGGTGAAGTCCACACTGATGCCGTGGGGTTGAAGGGTCCTGTGGCGGAAGATGAGGTGTTTTTCCTGGACCTCCTCCATTGTCACTCCCTTACTATTTGACACCTAGAGGAAGAATGCCTCATCTTCCACCTCGGGATCCTTCAACCCCATGGCATCAATATGGACTTCACCAGTTTCCTCATTTCCCCTCGCCCTACCTTACCACAGTTCCAACCTTCTATCTCAGCACCATCCTCATGACCTGTCCCACCTGCCAATCTTCCTTCCCACCTATCTGCTCCACCCTCCGCTCTGACCTATCACCGTTACCCCCACCTCCATCCACCTATTACACTCTCAGCTACCTCCTCCCCAGCCCCACCCCCTCCCATTTATCTCTCCACCCCCAAGACTCCCAGTCTCATTCCTGATGAAGGGCTTTTGCCTGAAACATCGATTTTCCTGCTCCTCAGATGCTGCCTGACCTGCTGTGCTTTTCCAGCTCCACTCTAATCTTGACTCTAATCTCCAGCATCTGCAGTACCCACTTTCACCCAATCCTCTCCATGCCCAATGTCCATAATACCAGAGAGAGAAGGGAGGGAGAGATTGTGGAAGAGGGAGAGAGAAGTCATATTTCTATTGGTTTATTTTGTTATTGTAGGATTGGAATCCTCACCCGTGGCCAGTTATGGTCAGGGCTCTGACTCCTTCATCGATGCAAAGGTTTGGGTACCAATTGGGGAAGCAGGAGCTGACATTTCAGGAAGCAAATCCAATGCCACGTCTGTGATAGAAATGATAAAGCGAGCCATCTCAGAAACGAAACTGGCTGAAAATATCCAAGACAGGTACTTTTTCTAAACTCAAACTGACCCACCGACGAGAAGGAATGCAAGTGGCACATGCTGACAAAGACTATTTTTGCTACATGAGGCAATATATTGTATCTCTGTACTGTACTGAGAACCAGATAGCAATATCTAATGACAGCTCTTACCAGACTAATATTGTGGATAACATATCAAATTTTTCATCCAACTGTTATCATAAAGTGAAGTGACAGGTTTTATACTCAGCAATGGAACAATACTTCATACGTGCTTTCTGCACTCAGTGATGTGCATAACTTTGTAAACGTTGTTTCTGTTATGATGAGCAATACTTTGCATGATTGCTAATCCAAAATAAAATAATTTGATAATTTATTGTTGCATTTGCTTTTCTGAATCTCCATATAAATCAACGTACTCAACGCTGTTGTGACTATTCCATGATCTTGAACACTTTTATTTATGAAAGAAATATATACTTGATTTTATAACACGATTAGACAGGGAATTGTGCAGTTAATATCACTGACATTGTCCATTTTATGTCTAAGTGAACAAGGAAATCCTGAATAAACTGATGTCTTTTTTCTCTTTTTTCTCTGTCCAGGAAGATAGACAGAGAGAACAGCTTTGTGAAACAACTGAAGGATAATTTCATTTATATCATCACAGAAGTGATAGAGACAAAGGATCCATGTTATCTAGTCAAAACATTCAAGCCATCTTTAGGGATGAAATTCCTACTTAAGCTTATCAAGGGGAGTATAACTGTATCTGTAATGATTGTAATGAGGTCAACCAGAAAATGGGTATCCTGATTAGGACTGTTAAAATAGTCCAATCAGAAAGCCCTGGCTGACAGATATAAACAGGAGTGATCACAGAAAAAAAAGAATAAAAAAAAATAAACAGGAGTGAACAAGGTGGCAGCAACTATTATAACAAGAGGGAATGGACATCTTTTGAAATCCTTTAAGAAGTGAAGAAACCTGTCACAAATTTTGTTTTGCATTATGGGCAGTGTTGGATCTGGTGGACTTTTTTGCGTTTCCTCTGTAATTTTTAAATGCAAGTAATATTTGATGACTGTGACATTTTTTTGTAAAGGAGAAAAAGTTGTTGTGTGAAGTTTTTAAACTAATATAATGTACCACCATTTAGTTTTACTGCTGGTGAGCACATCGTGGATCAGTGTGGCAGATGTAAGGGGAAAATGTTTTTTTTGGTGTATGAGCTCTGTGAAATATTTCCATTTGTAACTCCTCCTGCGTGATTAAATAAAAACCTTTGTACGTGTTAAAAAAAATAATAAACAGGAGTGTTGTGTCTCACACCTGCACCCACACACCTTGGGTGCTGGGGGAAAAAAAAGAAAAAAAAAACAAAAAAAATGAAAGAATAAAAAAAACCCAGAGTGTCAGGGGTTTTGTTCACTCTGTGAGGTGGCACTGAGGAAGCTGGATCAGTGTCAAGGACTGTCCATGTGTAAATAAAGGGTGACTTGGCGATGGGATGGAGTTATTCTAGTATTAAACTGTCACCAAAGTTGGTAGATGAAGGATGAGCTGTAGATGTCATATACATGGACTTTAGTAAGGATTTGATAAGGTTCCCATGGTAAACTAATAGAGAAAGTGAAGTCACATGGTGTGCAGGGTGTTCTAGCTAGGTGGATAAAGAACTGGTTGGGCAACCGGAGACAGGGTGGTAGTTGAAGGGAATGTCTCGAAATGGAGAAATGTGACCAGTGATGTTCCACAGCGATCCATGCTGGGGCCACTGTTGTTTATGATGTACATAAATGATCTGGAAGAGGGCACTGTTGGTATGGTCAGCAAGTTTGCAGATGACATGAAGATTGGTGGAGTAGCAGAAAGCATAGGGGACTATCAAAGAATACAGGAGAATATAGATAGACTGGAGAGTTCGGCAGAGGAGTGGCAGATGGAGTTCAATCCAGGCATATGTGAGGTGATGCATTTTGGCAAGTCTAATTCTAGAGTGCATTATACAGTAAATGGAAGAGCCTTAGGAAAAGTTGATGAGCATAGAGATTTGGGCATTCAGGTCCATTGTACCCTGAAGGTTGCTGCACAGGTGGATAGAGTGGTCAAGACAGCATACGGTGTGCTCGCCTTCATCGGGCGGAGTATTGAGTATAAGAGCTGGCAGGCCATGTTAAAATTGTACACGAAGTTGGTTCGGCAGCATTTAGAATACCGTGTACGGTTCTGGGCGCCATATTACCAAAAGGATGTGGACGCTTTGGAGAGGGTGCAGAGAAGATTTACGAGGACGTTGCCTGGTATGGAAGGTGCTAGATATGAAGAGAGGTTGAGTGGGTTAGGTTTGTTTTTACTAGAAAAAAGGAGATTGAGGGGGGACCTGATTGAGGACTACAAAATCATAAAGGGTATAGACAGGGTAGATAGAGATGAGCTTTTTCCCAGGGTGAAGGATTCAGTAATGAGAGGTCACGCATTCAAGGTGAGAGGTGAAAAGTTTAAGGAGGATACAGGCGGCAGTACTTTACACAGAGGGTGGTAGGTGCCTGGAACGCGTTGCCAGCAGAGGTAGTAGAAGCAGGCACGGTAGATTCATTTAAGATGCATCTGGGTGAATGAGTAAGTGGGGAGCAGAGGGATACAGATGCTTCGGAATTGGGTGACAGGTTTAGACAGTCGATTTGGATTGGCTTAGGCTTGGAGAGCCGAAGGGCCTGTTCCTGGGCTGTAAATTTTCATTGTTCTTTGTTCTTTGTTCTATGTGATTGATTACTTCCTGTGTAGATGATTTACAATGAGAGAGGGACATGAATTCAAATCCCATTTTTGTAGCTGGGGAATTTAAATAGTCAGTCAAATAAAAATCTTGTACACTGTAACAGTAATAGTGGTAATGAAGTTACTGGAATATTAGGAAAATCCATGTGGAACAGTAATGTCATTCAGTGACGTTAGTTGCTTTACTAATTTACAAGAAGTCATTGACAAATCACATGACCTTGTGTAACAGAGGTTTGCTGCGGTCACATATCGCAGGGATAGCTCTGACATTGGCAGGTTCACTTCATGTTATGCTTAGACCGGAGAAGTTGCCACTTTTAAAGGGAGAAGACCCTGAGTAGCAGCTGCATGCAGATCCTTCGAAGGAGGAACGGAACAGAGCAGAGCAGTAGGCCATTCAGCCCGTTGAACCTGTTCTGTATTCAGTTACATCATGACTGATCAACTACCTCAGTGTTGCTTTCCAGCATTATCTCCAAAATCTTTTGATGTCATTAGTCTAAAGAATTTTATTGATTCCTGTCTTGAATATGTCCACAGTCATGTCACAGCATTCCAATGATTTACCACTCCCTGAGTGTTTAAAAGGGTTAACTTTATATATTAAATGTTATGTTTTTCTTCATTATATTAGATTGCTGCAGAATGCAAAATGAAAGAGACAAGAAAAATATTATTTCCTGCTGGAACTCCTATTGCATACAAGATCTCAAAACTAGCGATTGCTGGGGATGACACTTTAGGTATGTAGATGGAGAAGATGAAACCTGAAAATGGACAGGAGACTGTCCTGGTAGCAACTTGCTTGTGTTACCTCATGTTAATACAACTTCCTTCAGCTGTTTGTCTCATCTCCATGCATGCAATATTCTAGAGACTTTGTATTTTATAGATACCAGAATACAAACTCTTTAGATGCTTGGCTGAAGTTCCTATTTGCTCACCCTTGCATTTAGCATTGTCACCCAGCTCAAAATAAATTGGCAAGCCCTCCACTAAGACAGCAGTGAGGTCAATCAATTCCAGACTAATTCAGACAAGCAGCATATATCAGAGACTGGCCATGCTGCAGCAAATACAGCAATCCATGCCTGCTTAAAGTCGTTCTCCTATTCACAATGTCCTGGTCAGAAATGATATGGAAAACTTGCCACTTTGCATGATAGGTGGAACTCCAGAACTATTCATGAGCTTCAAGCATTATCCTGGAAAAGAGAATTCATGTACTTGGGAGCATCTCCAACACTTTAAACCTTTATTCTCTCCGCCAACAGTGTCCCTATCTCTGGGGCAGAAGGCCTGGGTTCAAGTCCTTTCTGTCCCAGCCATGTGTAATTATATCCTTGAACTGGTCAACTGGAAACTGTCTATACTGTCCACAGGATGCACTACAGAAAAAACTCTCCAAGGTGTGTCTTCAGCAGCATCTCCCAGATCTGATGCTTCCACAAAGGACTCAGGGCAGCAAGTGCATGGGAACATTGATATTGGCCATTTTTTTATTGTTGTCAAAGTGCTGGAGTTCTTTACCTAAAGCAATTGTGGAAGCATCTTCACCACATAAGCTGCACTCACAAAATCCCAACAGCAACCTGTTATGTGCAATCCAATATATATAATGAATGGGAGCCTTAATAATAAAATTGTGATGATCTCATGCATTAGTATCTCTGTAATTATTAAGGCCATTGTTTATTTCAGCTTTTCCTATTTGACTACACACTATTGGAAGGCAAGGCAATAGCTGTAAAGGGCGTGGGGGGGATTAGTAAATGACATGGTTAATGGGTTGAACAAGGAACCATTGGTGATTCTTGTTGTTTTACAAATTGATGGCCAATTCCTTGCAGGAATTCAACATTTTTGTCTGGTTTTTCAGGACTCCAATGGATGAAAACTAAACCTTGCTCTCTGCAACTTAGTAAGCCTGCATTATATTTCATAATGTGTTTTTTTACTAATCCAAGTAATCACAATACCACCATCCTAATGATTTGGAAGTCAAAATCAGAATCAAATCATCTTTAATGTATAACATCAGGAGAATCCAGCTCCACATGCACAGTTTCTTAGATTATCAACAGTAACCCAAATTACAACAGTGTGATTTTATAATTTGGTTCATCATCTTTGCTTTTAACATGCATAGTCAACTCTTAGAACAAAAATGATATGTCCAATGTTCATTGACGTGGAACGTCCACAATGGTCCATAAGAGTTAAGCCCATCACCTCCTGGAGAGACAAAGCAGCCTGAGGTAACCCCATGTAAATCACTGCTTATCTACCACACACCAAAGGTCATCCTAATCTCTGGGGATAGTCGGAGATCAGACACGCCCAAAAAATGTATGTCTGAAATTCCCAGGACGTTCAACGTTCCTTCGGGTATTCCTCTGCATTCAGAACGCTCCGATAAAAGCTCCAATGTGGCGACCTGATTTATTTACCTGGATACTTCCCCAGAGGATGTTAAGAAGTTTTGGGTAATTGTAGCCTGATCTCACTGACTAAATAAACATTTCTAATTTTATGACAATTTCTCCTGAAATCTCAGTTATAATAACTTCTTGCTTTGTAGCATCCAGGTCTGCCCAGAATGATGAGATTGACAATTCACTTGCTGAACTAACCAAGCTGCCGAAAGACAAACACCTGCTGTTCCACAACACATTCGTTGAGATCCTTGACAGCAGTGATAATCTTCCAGATATTGAGACAATGGTTTGTACTTTCATCTTCTGAAATTTAAAAGTAGAGATATTGCTATCCAATGATATTTTGGTGCCAAACACTTGTTTCCTTTTGGAAGGATTGATTTCAATAGTGGGAAATAAAATACATTTATAGAAATAAGACCTGCTCAAGTGTAATCAGGCTGCTCACCTGTTGTCATAAAGTTTGAGATGGGCTAAGTCATGAATATACCTCAATTCTTGCAAAACCATCTAATGCCACTTTCACACTGTTAAGCAAGACAGATGACAAACCATATTGCTTGACTCTTAAGGGTGTAAGATCACATGTAACACAGCCAGAATTAACTATCAAAGCTCATTGGAATGATGGGGGCCGTAAAATTTGAAATAAAGCTCAAAATTGGCAACAGAGTAGAGGAAACAAAGCTCTATTGCATATCAAAAATATTTATTTATTTTATCTATAACATATCAAATGTTAAGTTGGATTCACCGTGAAAAAAAAAAGTGAGAGTTGCCATTGTCCCAGAAGACTCCTCTTTTTGGCACATCCCTACATTAAAATATAGTTCACTCATTCAAAATTAAAGAATCAATTGCAAGGCTTTCTTGAGTAAACGAAGGAGGAACTTATTACTTTGTAACCTTGAGAAAGAAAGTATGCTACACATAGCATTCCACATTTACACACTCACAGACACAGGTCATGCAGTCATAATTATGAAATCTATTAATTATAGAGTCATAGAGTCATAGACATGTACAGCATGGAAACAGACCATACATCCAACTCATCCATGCAGACCAGATACCCCAACCCAATCTAGTCCCATTTTCCAGCACTTGGCCCATATCCCTCTAAACCCTTCATGTTCATATACCCATCCAGATGCTTTTTAAATGTGATATCTATGAATTCTTGATGAATTTGTCCAATTTGCTTGATCTCAAAGTTTGGGAGAAGATTTGTAGCTCGGGTGCTCGTTGTTGTGGTTCTGTTCGCCGAGCTGGGAGTTTTTGTTGCAAACGTTTCGTCCCCTTTCTAGGTGACATCCTCAGTGCTTGGGAGCCTCCTGTGAAGCGCTTCTGTGATGTTTCCTCCTGTATTTATAGTGGTTTGTCTCTGCCGCTTCCGGTTGTCAGTTGCTGTCCGCTGCAGTGGCTGGTAAAGCTGGATCAGTGTCAAGGACTGTCCATGTGTAAATAAAGGGTGACTTGGCAATGGGATGGAGTTATTCTAGTATTAAACTGTCACCAAAGTTGGTAGATGAAGGATGAGCTGTAGATGTCATATACATGGACTTTAGTAAGGATTTGATAAGGTTCCCATGGTAAACTAATAGAGAAAGTGAAGTCACATGGTGTGCAGGGTGTTCTAGCTAGGTGGATAAAGAACTGGTTGAGCAACCGGAGACAGAGGGTAGTAGTTGAAGGGAATGTCTCGAAATGGAGAAATGTGACCAGTGATGTTCCACAGGGATCCATGCTGGGGCCACTGTTGTTTATGATGTACATAAATGATCTGGAAGAGGGCACTGTTGGTATGGTCAGCAAGTTTGCAGATAACATGAAGATTGGTGGAGTAGCAGAAAGCATAGGGGACTATCAAAGAATACAGGAGAATATAGATAGACTGGAGAGTTTGGCAGAGAAGTGGCAGATGGAGTTCAATCCAGGCATATGTGAGGTGATGCATTTTGGCAAGTCTAATTCTAGAGTGAATTATACAGTAAACGGAAGAGCCTTAGGAAAAGTTGATAAGCATAGAGATTTGGGAGTTCAGGTCCATTGTACCATGAAGGTTGCTGCACAGGTGGATAGAGTGGTCAAGACAGCATATGGTGTGCTCGCCTTCATCGGGCGGAGTATTGAGTTTAAGAGCTGGCAGGCCATGTTAAAATTGTACACGAAGTTGGTTCGGCAGCATTTAAAATACCGTGTACGGTTCTGGGCGCCATATTACCAAAAGGATGTGGACGCTTTGGAGAGGGTGCAGAGAAGATTTACGAGGACGTTGCCTGGTATGGAAGGTGCTAGCTATGAAGAGAGGTTGAGTAGGTTAGGTTTGTTTTTACTAGAAAAAAGGAGATTGAGGGGGGACCTGATTGAGGACTACAAAATCATAAAGGGTATAGACAGGGTAGATAGAGATGAGCTTTTTCCCAGGGTGAAGGATTCAGTAATGAGAGGTCACGCATTCAAGGTGAGAGGTGAAAAGTTTAAGGAGGATACAGGCGGCAGTACTTTACACAGAGGGTGGTAGGTGCCTGGAACGCGTTGCCAGCAGAGGTAGTAGAAGCAGGCACGGTAGATTCATTTAAGATGCATCTGGGTGAATGAGTAAGTGGGGAGCAGAGGGATACAGATGCTTCGGAATTGGGCGACAGGTTTAGACAGTCGATTTGGATTGGCTCAGGCTTGGAGAGCCGAAGGGCCTGTTCCTGGGCTGTAAATTTTCATTGTTCTTTGTTCTTTGTTCTATGTGATTGATTACTTCCTGTGTAGATGATTTACAATGAGAGAGGGACATGAATTCAAATCCCATTTTTGTAGCTGGGAAATTTAAATAGTCAATCAAATAAAAATCTTGTACACTGTAACAGTAATAGTGGTAATGAAGTTACTGGAATATTAGGAAAATCCATGTGGAACAGTAATGTCATTCAGTGACGTTAGTTGCTTTACTAATTTACAAGAAGTCATTGACAAATCACATGACCTTGTGTAACAGAGGTTTGCTGCGGTCACATATCGCAGGGATAGCTCTGACATTGGCAGGTTCACTTCATGTTATGCTTAGACCGGAGAAGTTGCCACTTTTAAAGGGAGAAGACCCTGAGTAGCAGCTGCATGCAGATCCTTCGAAGGAGGAACGGAACAGAGCAGAGCAGTAGGCCATTCAGCCCGTTGAACCTGTTCTGTATTCAGTTACATCATGACTGATCAACTACCTCAGTGTTGCTTTCCAGCATTATCTCCAAAATCTTTTGATGTCATTAGTCTAAAGAATTTTATTGATTCCTGTCTTGAATATGTCCACAGTCATGTCACAGCATTCCAATGATTTACCACTCCCTGAGTGTTTAAAAGGGTTAACTTTATATATTAAATATTATGTTTTTCTTCATTATATTAGATTGCTGCAGAATGCAAAATGAAAGAGACAAAAAAAATATTATTTACTGCTGGAACTCCTATTGCAAACAAGATCTCAGAACTAGCGATTGCTGGGGATGACACTTTAGGTATGTAGATGGAGAAGATGAAACCTGAAAATGGACAGGAGACTGTCCTGGTAGCAACTTGCTTGTGTTACCTCATGTTAATACAACTTCCTTCAGCTGTTTGTCTCATCTCCATGCATGCAATATTCTAGAGACTTTGTATTTTATAGAGATACCAGAATACAAACTCTTTAGATGCTTGGCTGAAGTTCCTATTTGCTCACCCTTGCATTTAGCATTGTCACCCAGCTCAAAATAAATTGGCAAGCCCTCCACTAAGACAGCAGTGAGGTCAATCAATTCCAGACTAATTCAGACAAGCAGCGTATATCAGAGACTGGCCACGCTGCAGCAAATACAGCAATCCATGCCTGCTTAAAGTCGTTCTCCTATTCACAATGTCCTGGTCAGAAATGATATGGAAAACTTGCCACTTTGCATGATAGGTGGAACTCCAGAACTATTCATGAGCTTCAAGCATTATCCTGGAAAAGAGAATTCATGTACTTGGGAGCATCTCCAACACTTTAAACCTTTATTCTCTCCGCCAACAGTGTCCCTATCTCTGGGGCAGAAGGCCTGGGTTCAAGTCCTTTCTGTCCCAGCCATGTGTAATTATATCCTTGAACTGGTCAACTGGAAACTGTCTATACTGTCCACAGGATGCACTACAGAAAAAACTCTCCAAGGTGTGTCTTCAGCAGCATCTCCCAGATCTGATGCTTCCACAAAGGACTCAGGGCAGCAAGTGCATGGGAACATTGATATTGGCCATTTTTTTATTGTTGTCAAAGTGCTGGAGTTCTTTACCTAAAGCAATTGTGGAAGCATCTTCACCACATGAGCTGCACTGGTTCAAGAAATCCCAACAGCAACCTGTTATGTGCAATCCAATATATATAATGAATGGGAGCCTTAATAATAAAATTGTGATGATCTCATGCATTAGTATCTCTGTAATTATTAAGGCCATTGTTTATTTCAGCTTTTCCTATTTGACTACACACTGTTGGATGGCAAGGCAATAGCTGTAAAGGGTGTGGGGGGATTAGTAAATGACATGGTTAATGGGTTGAACAAGGAACCATTGGTGATTCTTGTTGTTTTACAAAAGTCCGAGCATTGATGGCCAATTCCTTGTAGGAATTCAACATTTTTTTCTGGTTTTTCAGGATTCCAATGGATGAAAACTAAACCTTGCTCTCTGCAACTTAGTATGTCTGCATTATATTTCATAATGCATTTCTTCACTAATCCAAGTAATCACAATACCACCATCCTAATGATTTGAAAGTCAAAATCAGAATCAAATCATCTTTAATGTATAACATCAGGAGAATCCAGCTCCACCTGCACAGTTTCTTAGATTATCAACAGTAACCCAAATTACAACAGTGTGATTTTATAATTTGGTTCATCATCTTTGCTTTTAACATGCATAGTCATCTCTTAGAACAAAAATGGTATGTCCAATGTTCATTGACGTGGAATGTCCACAATGGTCCATAAGAGTTAAGCCCATCACCTCCTGGAGAGACAAAGCAGCCTGAGGTAACCCCATGTAAATCACTGCTAATCTACCACACACCAAAGGTCATCCTAATCTCTGGGGCTAATCAAAGATCAGACATGCCCAAAAAATTCCCAGGAAGTTCAACGTTCCTTCGGGTAATTTCTCTGCATTCAGAACGCTCCGATAAAAGCTCCAATGTGGCGACCTGATTTATTTACCTGGATACTTCCCCAGAGGATGTTAAGAACTTTTGGGTAATTGTAGCCTGATCTCACTGACTAAATAAACATTTCTAATTTTATGACAATTTCTCCTGAAATCTCAGTTATAATAACTTCTTGCTTTATAGCATCCTTGTCTGCCCAGAAAGATGAGATTGACAATTCACTTGCTGAACTAACCAAGCTGCCGAAAGACAAACGCCTGCTGTTCCACAACACATTCGTTGAGATCCTTGACAGCAGTGATAATCTTCCAGATATTGAGACAATGGTTTGTACTTTCATCTTCTGAAATTTAAAAGTAGAGATATTGCTATCCAATGATATTTTGGTGCCAAACACTTGTTTCCTTTTGGAAGGATTGATTTCAATAGTGGGAAATAAAATACATTTATAGAAATAAGACCTGCTCAAGTGTAATCAGGCTGCTCACCTGTTGTCATAAAGTTTGAGATGGGCTAAGTCATGAATATACCTCAATTCTTGCAAAACCATCTAATGCCACTTTCACACTGTTAAGCAAGACAGATGACAAACCATATTGCTTGACGCTTAAGGGTGTAAGATCACATGTAACACAGCCAGAATTAACTATCAAAGCTCATTGGAATGATGGGGGCCGTAAAATTTGAAATAAAGCTCAAAATTGGCAACAGAGTAGAGGAAACAAAGCTCTATTGCATATCAAAAATATTTATTTATTTTATCTATAACATATCAAATGTTAAGTTGGATTCACCGTTAAATAAAAAAGTGAGAGTTGCCATTGTCCCAGAAGACTCCTCTTTTTGGCACATCCCTACATTAAAATATAGTTCACTCATTCAAAATTAAAGAATCAATTGCAAGGCTTTCTTGAGTAAACGAAGGAGGAACTTATTACTTTGTAACCTTGAGAAAGAAAGTATGCTACACATAGCATTCCACATTTACACACTCACAGACACAGGTCATGCAGTCATAATTATGAAATCTATTAATTATAGAGTCATAGACATGTACAGCATGGAAACAGACCAAACAGTCCAACTCATCCATGCAGACCAAACACCCCAACCCAATCTAGTCCCATTTTCCAGCACTTGGCCCATATCCCTCTAAACCCTTCATGTTCATATACCCATCCAGATGCTTTTTAAATGTGATATCTTTGAATTCTTGATGAATTTGTCCAATTTGCTTGATCTCAAAGTTTGGGAGAAGATTTGTAGCTCGGGTGCTTGTTGTTGTGGTTCTGTTCGCCGAGCTGGGAGTTTTTGTTGCAAACGTTTCGTCCCCTTTCTAGGTGACTTCCTCAGTGCTTGGGAGCCTCCTGTGAAGCGCTTCTGTGATGTTTCCTCCTGTATTTATAGTGGTTTGTCTCTGCCGCTTCCGGTTGTCAGTTGCTGTCCGCTGCATTGGCCGGTATATTGGGTCCAGGTTGATGTGTTTGTTAATACAATCTGTGGATGAGTGCCACCGATTCTATCAACAAACACATCGACCTGGACCCAATATACCGGCCACTGCAGCGGACAGCAACTGACAACCAGAAGCGGCAGAGACAAACCACTGCAAATGCCGGACGAAACATCACAGAAGCGCTTCACAGGAGGCTCCCAAGCACTGAGGATGTCACCTAGACAGGGGACGAAACGTTTGCTTGATCTTTTGAGACACTGAGAATGAAAAACAAGGCTGCAGTGAGAGTCATTCAGCTGAACTGTTTCAAATCCATTACGTCTCCTCTTTGCCAAAAAAATTCAGATCGTTTGTTTATTCCTGTGTTCTGGATTAATTTATTTTAAATCAACTTGGATAATCTGAAGGAAAGACTTTCATCCTATTTTGTGAACACTTTAAAAAGGTGTATAGAAAACTAGATATACAGATCGAAGTGACTGGTCTCAGTCATTTTGGTGACTTGTTAATTTCAGTTCAGACTTTTATTGACTGTCTCATGAAGCATGGCTCAACCAGGTCAGCTGATAACAGTGGCCATCTGATGTCAGTGCTTTACCTTTTATAATAAACATTTCAGTTCACAATAATTTCCAGTATTAGGTGCTGATGATGGATGTCAAACAGTGACAGTCCATTTTTGCCACTGTCATATAAATCCCATTGTCCCATTGGATACAAAAGTCAATCTAATTTTAACTTTCTACTCTTGCACATTCCCCCACATGTTTGAAGTTTGACCAAATGTGTGAAAGTCTCCAACCTGACCTTCAAATACTGGAGCTGATGGAAGATAAGGATGCAGCACATGTGGAGAAGCTGCTGGATCTGTTAGGAATTCAGAAGGCTGATCCACCGGGACAGCCCCTCACCTTGACACCTGGTCAGAATGAAGTCATTAAGACTGTAGCCATTCTCATCCAGTCACTCAACGGTATGAAATAAAGTGTACTTTGTGAAACTTACAGTTCATTAATGAGTTAACTTCTACCTTCCGATGCCTAGGGCTAAACTCTGGAATTTTCTGCTTTAAACCTCTCTTCCTCTCGGTTACACTCTTGCCTCTTTTAATATATTACTTAAAACCCCCTCTTTCATCATGATTAATTGTCTGATGTCAATTTGTTTTTGATACCATCCCTATGAAGTGCCACAAATACATGCAGAGGTGAACATGGTATTATCAAACAACTGACATCAACACCAAAGGATCCAGTTGGTTGATTGCTAACATTGTCTGTCTACTGTATTGCTGGGCTCTGTGCTGTAACCCAATATATTTCTGACTGTAAGCTGACCAGTATGACTGAAGTGCATTTAAAGAGAGATTCCTTGAAAAGTACCCTAACTAAAAGCTGAGAAGGAGATGCTTTGAATCACAGGGTCAGCAATCAGTCATGTTGAGTTTTCTGAAACAGAGGCACAAAGAACAGACTGGAGATTGGGAGGCTTGAACATTTTGAGTTAAGGACACTCTGTTACTGATCCAATTGTTTCAGTTGTCTTATGGTTGCTCTGGTACTGAGTGGAAATGTTATTTGACCAAAAGAAGGGTGTGACAACAAACTGTTATAAAGTTGAATGCCTGTGGACTATGAGTGACAATTTACAATGCAAGTTTAGCTTTGCTGTGAAGGAATGCACTGACAATATTTGCAGTGACCTGATGCTGGAGTGAATGCGAATGAAACTCTCTGGAATGAGCAGTAGATCTTATGAGGAAAGATTAAGCTGAGTAGAATTGTTTCCACTGGAAGGAATGCATTGACAATATTTGCAGCCTCATCTGGAGGCTCCATGCCTTCATTCCTGATGAAGAGCTTTTGCCTGAAACGTCGATTTTCCTGCTCCTCGGAGGCTGTCTGACCTGCTGTGCTTTTCTAGCACATTCTAATCTAGACTCTGATTTCCAGCATCTGCAGTCCTCACTTTATGCCTAATATTTGCAGTGACCTGATGCTGGAGTGAATACAAAGGCGACATGGTGGCACAGTGGTTAGCACTGCTGCCTCACAGCACCAGAGACCCGGGTTCAATTCCCGACTCAGGCGACTGACTGTGTGGAGTTTGCACTTTCTCCCCGTGTCTGCGTGGGTTTCCTCCGGGTGCTCCGGTTTCCTCCCACAGTCACAAAGATGTGCGGGTCAGGTGAATTGGCCATGCTAAATTGCCCGTAGTGTTAGGTAAGGGTATGGGTGGGTTGCGCTTCGGCGGGTCGGTGTGGACTTGTTGGGCCGAAGGGCCTGTTTCCACACTGTAAGTCTAAGTCTAAGTCTAAGTCTAAGAAACTCCCTGAAATGAGCAGTAGGTATTATGAGGAAAGATTAACAGGATAGAATTGTTTCCACTGGCATGTAGAAAACTGATGGATGACATGACTGAAATTTGTAACTTCTTGAATGTCTTTACAAGGTCTACAGCGAAGGTTGATTCCTCTTGCAGCTGAGTCCTTTCTCGAGGCACTGTTTAAAATGTGAGTTTGCCCACCTAGAACCAAGACGAGGAAATTAAGGTTCTCTCAGAGGGCTGTGTGACTTCTTAATTCTCAGAAGATGGTAGAGTCGGGTTCACTGAATATTTGTGAAGCTGTTATAGACATTCTTGTCAGGCAGTCTTGTCCAGGGTTAACGGGTTGGATTGGAATGTGGAAGGCAAAATACAAACAGAACAACAATGATCTTATTTATTGGCAGAGCAGGGTCGAGAAGCTGAATGGCTTAATTCTGCTGCTCATTTGCATGTTCAAAGGCAGAGAGGAGGATGATGAGCATTGTTCAGTCTGACATTTCATGGAACATAAATCCAGGTCCATGATAAATCTGTCTTACAATATGTTCAGAGTTTGTTGGCACTTCTTGAAATATTTTCAATCTATGTGATCCAAATTTAAATAACTCCACCCCAATCTGCATGTCCTTGGTGGAGTGGGAGGGGGAGTTGAAGTGTTGAGCCACAGGGTGGTTGGGTTGGTTGGTCTGGGTGTCCCAGAGGTGTTCTCTCAAACGTTCCGCAAGTAAGCGGCCTGTCTCCCCAATATAAAGGAGGCCACATCGGGTGCAGCGGATGCAGTAAATGATGTGTGTGGAGGTGCAGGTGAATTTGTGGTGGATATGGAAGGATCCCTTTGGGCCTTGGAGGGAAGTAAGGGGGGAGGTGTGGGCGCAAGTTTTACATTTCTTGCGGTTGCAGGGGAAGGTGTCGGGAGTGGAGGTTGGGTTGGTGGGGGGTGTGGACCTGACGAGGGAGTCACGGAGGGAGTGGTCTTTTTGGAACGCTGATAGGGGAGGGGAGGGAAGTATACCTCTGGTGGTGGGGTCCGTTTGGAGGTGGCGGAAATGACGACGGATGATACGATGTATACGGAGGTTGGTGGGGTGGTAGGTGACGACCAGTGATATTCTGTCCTGGCAGTGATTGGAGGGGCAGAGCTCAAGGGAAGAGGACCAGGAAGTGAAGGAGATGCAGTGGAGGGCATCGTCGATCACGTCTGGGGGGAAATTGCGGTCTTTGAAGAAGGAGGCCATCTGGGTTGTACGGTATTGGAACTGGTCCTCCTGGGAGCAGATGTAGCGGAGACAAAGGAATTGGGAATATGGGATGGCATTTTTACAGGGGACAGGGTGGGAGGAGGTGTAGCCTAGGTAGCTGTGGGAGTCGGTTGGTTTATAGTAAATGTCCGTGCTGATTCGGTTGCGCGAGATAGAAATGGAAAGGTCGAGGAAGGGGAGGGAGGATGCTGAGACGGTCCAGGTAAATTTGAGGTCGGGGTGGAAGGTGTTGGTAAAGCGGATGAACTATTCAACCTCCTCGTGGGAGCACGAGGCAGTGCTGATACAGTCATCGATGCAGCAGAGGAAAAGGTGGGGGGTGGTGCCAGTGTAGCTGCGGAAGATGGACTGTTCCACATATCCTATGAAGAGCAGGCATAGCTGGGGCCCATGCGGGTGCCCATGGCTACTCCTTTGGTTTGGAGGAAGTGGGAGGATTGGAAAGAGAAGTTGTTCAGGGTGAGGGCCAGTTCAGTCAGTCGAAGGAGGGTGTCGGTGGAATGGTACTGGCTGGTACGGCGGGAAAGGAAGAAGCGGAGGGCTTTGAGTCCTTCGTGATGGGGGGATGGAGGTGTACAGGGACTGGAAGTCCATGGTGAAGATAAAGCGTTGGGGACCAGGGAAGCGAAAATCATGGAGGAGGTGGAGGGCGTGGGTGGTGTCCCAAAAGTAAGTGGGGAGTTCTTGGACTAAGGGGGACAGGACCGTGTCGAGGTATGCAGAGATGAGTTCGGTGGTACAGGAGCAGGCTGAGACAATGGGTCGGCCGAGGCAGTCAGGTTTGTGGATTTTGGGCAGGCGGTAGAAGCGGGGTTGTGGGACTATGAGGTTGGAGGCGGTGGATGGGAGATCCCCTGAGGTGATGAGGTTATGGATGGTCTGGGAGATGATGGTTTGGTGGTGGGAGGTGGGGTCATGGTCAAGGGGGCAGTAGGAGGAGGTGTCCGCGAGCTGGCGTTTAGCCTCTGTGGTGTAAAGGTCGGTGCACCAAGCTATTACCGCGCCTCCCTTGTCTGCCGGTTTGATGGTAAGGTTGGGCTTGGAGCGGAGGGAGTGGACGGCTGCACGTTCCGAAGGTGAGAGGTTGGAGTGGGTGAGAGGGATGGAGAGGTTGAGGTGGCTAATATCGCGGCAGCAGTTGGCAATGAAGAGATCAAGGGCAGGTAAGAGGCCAGCACGGGGTGTCCAGGTGGATGGGGTGTGTTGGAGGCGGGAGAAGGGGTCATCAGAGGATGGGCGAGAGTCTTGGTTGAAGAGGTAGGCGCGGAGGCGAAGGCAGCAGAAGAATTGTTCGATGTCTCGCCGCGTGTTGAACTCGTTAATCTGAGAGTGTAGGGGAATGAAGGTGAGGCCACTGCTGAGGACTGATCTTTCACCACCCCATGGCTCAACACTTCAACTCCCCCTCCTACTCCACCATGGACATTCAGGTCCGTGGACTCCTCCATCACCAGACCATAGCAACATGACGGTTGGAGGAAGAGCGCCTCACCTTCCGCCTAGGAACGCTCCAACCACAAAGGATGAACTCAGATTTCTCCAGTTTCCTCATTTCCCCTCCCCCAACCTCGTCTCAGTCAAATCCCTCAAACTCAGCACCGCCCTCCTAACCTGCAATCTTCTTCCTGGCCTCTCCGCCCCCCACCCCCACTCCGGCCTATCACCCTCACCTTGACTTCCTTCCACCTATCGCATTTCCAACGCCCCTCCCCCAAGTCCCTCCTCCCTACCTTTTATCTTAGCCTGCTGGACACACTTTCCCCATTCCTGAAGAAGGGCTTATGCCCGAAACGTCGAATCTCCTGTTCCTTGGATGCTGCCTCACCTGCTGCGCTTTTCCAGCAACACATTTTCAGCTCTGATCTCCAGCATCTGCAGTCCTCACTTTCTCCCTTAGGATTCATTCCCTACATTTCTCCACAATACAACCTCTTTCTCCAGTGTCAACCTGTTACCTAAAACTTTTAGTCACCTGTCCTCATAACTACTTGCCTGTGAAAGTTATTTGATAAATTTCTGTGCAATGCTTTGGGCCATTTACCATGTTTAAGCAAGGCTCTGACGTTGCTGTTCAAGCGCAAACTCAATGGAGTTTCAACCCAGAAAGGCCTGAATTATTCTCCTTCCTTTTCAGAACTGAATCCTGATATTCTACCTGATTTGGCTGCTAGTGTTAAGATGAAGATAATACCCACACTATTAAAACTGGTAAGAAATAAGCTTTGTCATTAATTCTGGTGAACGTGTGTAGAGTTTGTCGAGACACATTAATTGACTTGATGCTGACCAGGATTTGAATCATATGACGGCTTCAGAAGACAGAGGTTCTTGAATGGAGTTAATTATAATGTAAGAAATGTTTTGAAATACAGAGGACAGAAATTACTGACACTCAAGTTAATATATGAATCATCAAAGGACTTGTAATAAATTCTTCTGTGTGATAACTTAAACAGATTTCACAAATTTCAGGAAGAATTTGACAAAATTTGCATAATACAACAGGAATATGCATGACCTTTGGACTGTGAGAAGCAGTAGTCCATCTCCAAATCAGGGACAGTACGTATAACAGAGAATCAGGGTTATGAGGGAAAAGGCAGGAAAGTGGAGTTGAGGATTTTCAGATCAGCCATGAATGGTGGAGTAGGCTTGATGGGCTGAATGGCCTACTTTACCTTCTATGTTTTAACAAGGCCAGTAAAAACTGGTAAACCCAGTTGGCAACTCATCAATTCTCTCTTGGTTTTGGTATTAAGTACCAGTAGCATTTCAATTCACTGCCACCAGGTAGAACACAGCTCTCCCTGGTAGCTTTCCACTGGTAGCTGGGCAGTAGATTTTTGATCTCAGAAGTTTGTATCATTCACAATTTCATGACTTAAATTAAATTGGTTCTCCAAACTGATTTTAAGTTTTCATAGCTATCAACATTGATGTAAATTTTAAATTTTATTGGTAACTTAAATTTGAAACAGTATGTCAGATGTGCGCTTGAATGGGACACAGACGCTCATAGCTCTTTTTAAACTTTTATACTTTTGCTGTGAAAAACCCCAAAAAGAGAACAATGAAAATGTGAAATTTAGTGAAGGAGATATAACACTTATTGAATCGATAAATTGTTGGAGGGTTATTTACATATCGTATTGTATCTGATGCGCATGGCTCCTTGTTTAAGTTTTGGATCCTGTCAGATTTGTAGCCGTCATTTTCTGTAGCTCCTTTGTAGCTCCTTCCCACTTAGCCCCTAGATGTGGAGTGTGGAGTGCAAAGCATGTGCTGTTGGTGTTAGACAAATGTGACCAGCCTATCTTCTCCGCACAAGATAGACATAAATCCAAGAGAAACAAAGTTGACATCAGACAACAGCTTGGATACCTCTGACAGCACCCAGCTTTGCAGTGGTTCCAATTCTCACAAACCATAGAGCTATGAAGGGAGTACTGAGCTTATGTGTGTGGTGTATCTGCATGACTCTCTTTTGATTGTGGAGCCAAAGCAATGAAGATCGAGTATTGAATCCCTTGGAAGGGTGGAAACAGTCGTACAAGCGCAGAAGTTTGTTCAGTATATTGAGTGATACCACAGCACAATAGTTATCCTACATGAAGAATGAGCACTGCAGATACTGGAAAATAGCTGATACCTGTGGAATTGTCCTCTAGCCACATACATCACCTGCACGAGTGAAGAAATTTGAGGGGAAACACATGTGGAATGAGTTAACTCTTGATGTTGTTGACGAGAGGGTCTCTTAAGTTACCTGTTCCTTGTTCAAATAAAATCAGCAACTTACACAGTATGTTTTACTCCAATTGTTTTTCCAGCTGGAAAAGATTGAGAAACGATATTTCAACCCATTTCCAATTCAGTTGGTGGATGAAGCTGGAAATATGCAGAAACCTGAGGAGACTCTGGAGACCCTGGCCCTTCAGTTGAAAGACAGTGAACTTCTAACAACTCAGAAGATCCTGAAACAATTTGGAGTTGACCTGAAGAGAGCGAAGTCTACAATCACACACCATTGTGATAATGGGCATGAGGCGATGCTGTTTCACATCTTCAGTAGTTTGTACATTCTCAGTGCTTGTGCTGAGTAAACATGATTCATGCAATGGTCCATGATCCTGATGATATCAGCCTTGAATCTTCAGATATCTCTTTGCTGATGTGAGGCTGCATCTCATCCTTATCTTTCCCCTTGTTGATGTTGTCCTTCAGTCTGATAATGATGGCAATATGCTCCTTTGGTCATTTTTTGGCTACTTGATCACCTTTGATGCAGAGGGTATCTTTTGTGCTTTGTGCTTACCTGTAGCATTGTAGAACTACAGAAAGTATATCTTTGTCAGCTCTCTAAGCTAATGTGGTGTACATGGTTTTATTATATTCTGCTGTATCACCTGTTACTTTGGTTCAATAAAGTCCTTGTATCTTACAATCGTGAAAGGAGAAATAATTGCAGTTCTACAGCACATTTCTCTACTTCAGGATCGTTCAAAAATCTTTACAGTCAATGAATTCCTTTTGAAATGAAGTCATACTTGTAAAGTTTAGAAAAATGGCAGCTCATTCATGCAGAGCAAGATCCCACATAGTAACATGAAAATACAGGAAAATCTGTAATTTCTGTGATGTTGATTGAGAGATGAATATCAGCCCAATGACCATTTCTTGCCTAATTACTTAATCAGTGGAAGCATACAACAACACTTGTCTTTATAGATCCCTTAACTTAGAAAACTGTACTCATGGACATCACAGCTGCATATTCAGACAAGCACTGACACTAAACTTGAGATGTTATTTTATGACCAAAAACATTGTGAAAGCAGTAGCATTGAAAGGTGGGCCGACAGTGAACCATGACAGGTATGACCATTAAATGAAGCCACTGTCAAGATTACAGCTTGATTTTTTTTTCCACGATACAGGTCACCCTGTACATGAGTTGGGAGAAAGTGAGGACTGCAGATGCTGGAGATCAGAGCTGAAAAATGTGTTGCTGGAAAAGAGCAGCAGGTCAAGCAGCATCCAAGGAGCAGGAGAATCGACGTTTCGGGCATAAGCCCTTCTTCAGGAATGAGGAAGGTGTGCCAAGCAGGCTAAGATAAAAGGAGGGACTTGGGGGAGGGGCGTTGGGAATGCAATAGGTGGAAGGAGGTTAAGGTGAGGGTGATAGACCGGAGTGGGGGTGGGGGCGGAGAGGTCAGGAAGAAGATTGCAGGTAAAGAAGGCGGTGCTGAGCCCAAGGATTGGGACTGAGATAAGGTGGGGGGAGGGGAAATGAGGAAGCTGGAGAAATCTGCATTCATCCCTTGTGGGTGGAGGGTTCCTAGGCGGAAGATGAGATGCTCTTCCTCAGGGCATCATGTTGGCATGATCTGGCGAAGGAGGTGGCCAAGGACCTGCATGTCCTTGGTGGAGTGGGAGGGGGAGTTAAAGTGTTCAGCCACGGAGCGGTTGGGTTGGTTGGTGAGGATGTCCCAGAGGTGTTCTCTGAAACGTTCCACAGGTTTTTCTGTAACGATAAGAAATGCAAAACTTGTGCTCACACCTCTGTCCTCACTTCCCTCCAAGGCCCCAAGGGATCCTTCTATATCCGTTCCAAATTCATCTGCACCTCCACACACATCATATACTGCATCCGCTGCACCAGATGTGGCCTCCGCTACATCGGAGAGACAGGCCGCCTACTTGCAGAACGTTTCAGAGAACACCTCTGGGACACCCGCACCAACCAACCCTACCGCCCCGTGGCGGAACACTTTAACTCCCCCCTCCCACTCCGCCAAGGACATGCAGGTCCTTGACCTCCTCCATCGCCAGACTATGGCAACACGACACCCAGAGGAAGAGCGCCTCATCTTCTGCCTAGGAACCCTCCAACCACAAGGGATGAATGCAGATTTCTCCAGCTTCCTCATTTCCCCTCCCCCCGCCTTATCTCAGTCTCAACCCTCAGACTCAGCACCATCTTCTTGACCCGCAATCTTCTTCCCGAACTCTCCGCCCCCACCCCCTCTTCAACCTATCACCTTCACCTTAACCTTCTTCAACCTATCGCATTCCCCATGCCCCTCTCCCAAGTCCCTCCTCCCTATCTTTTACCTTAGCCTGCTTGACACACCTTCTCATTCCTGAAAAGGGCTTATGCGTTGGGAAGTCAGATTGCAGGTGTACAGGATATTGGTTAGGCCACTTTTGGCATATTGTGTGCAAATCTGGTCTTCCTCCCACAGGAAGAATGTTGTAAAACTTGAAAGTGTTCAGAAAAGATTTCCAAGAATATTGGCAGGGTTGGAGGGTTTGTGCTATGGGGAGAGGCTGAACAGCCTGAAGCTGTTTTCCCTGGAGCGTGGGAGGTTAAGGGGTGACCTTACAGAGGTTTATAAAATCATGAGGGGCATGGAGAGGGTAAATAGACAAGATCTTTAACGTGGGGTGGTGGAGTCCAGAACTAGAGGGCAAGTGGTTTCATGTGAGAGGGGGAAGATTTAAAAGGGATTTGAGAGGCAATTTATTTCATGCAGAGGGTGTTGTGTGTATGGAATGAGCTGCTGGAGGAAGTGGAGGTGGCTGGTATAATTACAACATTTAAAAGGCATTTGGATGTGCATATGCTTAGGAAGGGTTAAGTGGAATATGGGCCAAGTGCTGGCAAATGGGACTAGATTTATTAAGGATAACTGCTCGACATGGTCGTGTTGGACCAAAGGGTCTGTGTCTGTGCTATTGGACTCTATGACAGAAATAATGAAAGCTTCATATACCGGGGATTCCACTTACTTTCGTGGAGATATTCTATTCCTAAACTGTCCATGGTTCCTACCAGCACTGCTAACTATGGTCCTGACTTTCCTCACCTCAATCATCTCGTCATCACCTTTTTGCACTTTCAGTCATTATCATCACCTTTGTCATTTGGTCACACCTCAATGTTCACTCAGACAGTGACCATGGAAGGGCAGTTTCGCTTTGAGGTGTTTGCTGTTGTGAGAGTTTTTGTTTCACTTGGGTTTCCTCAAGGCTGCTTCCGCCCAAGTGTGCTTCTTCTTACTTCGGAGCTTTTGCTCATTAGGAACATTTTGTTTCCTGTCTCTGCATTACGCAACTGGAGACAAAGCTGCATTTAATCTCCTAGCCAGCACCACCATCCGCAACGCCCCCCCCCCCCCCCCCCCCCCCCCCCCCACCCCCGCAAGTCCTGACACGTACAATTCTAATCAACGTGCTCAGATGAATTCTTAAATACCTGCAGGCCAAATGAGACATGAGTCAGGACTTGTCACTTGTACCACATGACCACAAATACCTTGAAACCAATGTAATGTGAGCCCACTGGGTGTGTTAATTGGAATCCAAGAGAGAAAAAAAGCTATTTCAAGAGAATCTTTTTGTTTAGTGATAGTTTCCCAATCTCTGGACCAGAAGTTCTGGATTCAAATCCTTACCTGCTACAGAGTCATGGAGTCATAGAGTCATAGAGATGTACAGCATGGAAACAAACCCTTCGGCCCAACCCTTCCAAGCCGACCAGATATCCCAACCCAATCTAGTCCCACCTGCCAGCACCCGGCCCATATCCCTCCAAATCCTTCCTATTCGTATACTGTGTTTTTGATTTAATTTATTATTGTCACATGGACCTAGGTACAGACAGATCATACCATACAAAGTGCATTAATAGGATATTAGAACACAGTGAAGAATATAATGTTATAGCTGCAGAGGAGGTGCACAAAGAGAGAGTGAAGAGTGTGGTGCTGGAAAAGCACAGCAGGTCAGGCAGCATCTGAGGAGCAGGAGAATCGACATTTCAGGCTTAAGCCCTTCATTCCTGATGAATCAGTGTCTGCAGTCCTCACTTTCTCCTTGCACAAAGAGAGAGATCAACATTAATATTTCAAATTTAAGATGCCCACTGAGAAGTGTAGGAACAGCAGGGATGAGACGGGTCTTGAATTTGTTGCTACACCTGTTTAAGATTTTGTATCTTCTGCCTGATGGAAGAGGTTGGAAGAGATTATAACCTGGGTGGGGGTGGTGGGGGTTGGGGGGGGGCTGGAATCTTTGATGATGTTGGCTGCCTTTCTGAGGCAGTGGGAAGTGGAGATGGAGTCAATGGATGGAAGGTTGGCTTGTGTGATGGACTGGTCTGTGCTCATAACACCCTGTAGTTTCTTACCATCCTGGGCAAAGCAGTGACTGTACCAAGCCATGATGCATCTGAATAGAATGTTATATGTGGTGTGTCTGTAAAAATTGGTTAGAGCTTTTATGGATATAGCCTCCCGAGGAAGTAGAGGTGTTGTTGTATTTTCTTGACCACAGCATCAACTTGGGTGGGCCAGGGCAGATTGTTGGTGAGCATCACTCCCAGGAATGTGACACTGTCAACCATCTCCAACCTAATCCATTGATGTAGACAGAGGTGTGCCCTCCACGTTGCTTCCTGAAGTCAATGACTAGATGTTTAATTGTGATGATGTTGAGGGACAGCTTGTTATTTTTACATCATGCCACCAAGCACTCTGTGTCTTTCCTGTATTCTATCTCATCATTGTTTGAGATTCAGCCTACAATGGGGGTGTCCAAACAAATCCAATAGAAATCATTTGGGAGTTGGATGAAAGTAATGGAATTTTTACTGCTCTGATAATCGAGAGGCTCTGGGTCATGACAGGGGATCAAATTCCACATGGAAGGTGGTGGAATGTGAATTCAATAGAAAGAGAGCAAATGTGCAGAAGGTGGGTTATGACTCATCCAAATCAGCTGATTTTTTAAAAAAAAGTCACCAGCATTCTCCTCAGAGAATCATGAATCCACAATCAGAAATCCATTCCAAATCTTCTGCAGATGGGTCCATGGACTCAAAACATTAACTCTGCTCCTCTCTCCACAGATGTTGCCAGACCTGTTGAGTTTCTCCAGAATTCTCTATGTTTGTTTCATTCCTCAGGTCAGAGACCATGGACTGGTGGTGCATCTTGGCCTGCATTCTGTACCCTAACGTTGGCAGGGAATAAGTGAGGGTGTTGCATCGTAGAAACCCAGAAATGATGACATGCAGGATGTGTGAATATTTAATACTTAATTAGGACTGATTTCTGATATACGAAGAGTGATTGGATCGATTGGGACTGTATTCATGCCATTCAGAAAAAAAAGGGACAATCTCATAGAACCTATAAAATTCTCACAGAACAAGATGGGGTAAATGTAGAAAGGACGTGGCCTATAGCAGTGGAGTCCAGAACTAGGGTGACTGATTTGAGGATATTGAGTAGTCCCTTTAGCACTAAGAAAGATTAGATTTCTCCAGTGTGGAAACAGGCCCTTTGGCCCAACCAGTCCACACTGACCCTCCAAAGAGTAACCCACCCAGACCCATTTCCCCTCTGACTAATGCACTTAGCACTATGGGCAATTTAGCATGGCCAATTCACCCTGGCCTGCAGGAGGAAACCCACACAGCACAGGGAGAATGTGGAAACACCACACAGACAGTCACCCAAGGCTGGAATTGAACCTGGGACCGTGAGGCAGCAGTGCTAACTACTGAGCCACCCTGCCTTTACTGAATTTCTTCATTCAGAGAGTGCTGAGCCTGTGTAATCCTCTATAGACAGGCAGAAGGCTGGAAGAACACAGCAAGCAAGCCAGCCAGCACCAGGAGGTGGAAGAAGTTGACATTTCAGTTGTAACCCTTCTTCAGGACAGTGTCACAGAAAGTGGTTGAAGGCAAACCATTTAATGTTTTCAAGAAGGAGATAGATACAGTTGTCATGTAGGGCACTGGGTAGTGTTGCTGAATGAACAGACCTCAGGGTTCAGGCAAAGAATTCTTCGATGTTTGTGTCATAAGTAGACAGGGTGGTTAAGAAGTTGTTTAGCATGTTTGCCTTCATTGCTCAGACATTTGAGTAGAGCAGTTGGGATGTCTTGTCGAGGTTGTACAGGACGTTGGTGAAGCCTCTTTTGGAGTACTGTGTCCAGTGCTGGTCATCCTGGTATAGGAAGGATATCATTAAGCTGGAGAGGGTTCAGAAAAGGTTTACCAGGATCTTGCCAGGAATGGCGGGTTTGAGTTATAAGGAGAGGATGGAAAGTCATAGAGTCATAGAGATATACAGCATGGAAACAGACCTTTCGCTCCAACTTATCCATGCTGACCAGATATCCCAAGCTAATCTAGACCCACTTGCCAGCACCCAGCCCATATCCCTCCAAACCCTTCCTATTCATATACCCATCCAGGTGCCTTTTAAATGTGGCAATTGTACCAGCCTGCACCACTTCCTCTGGCAGCTCTTTCCATACATGTACCACCCTCTGTGTGAAAAAGTTGTCCCTTAGGTCTCTTTTATATCTTTCCCCTCTCACCCTAAACCTATGCCCTCTAGTTCTGGACTCCCCCACCCCAGGGAAAAACCTTTGTCTATTTATCCTATCCATGCCCCTCACTATTTTATAAACCTCAATAAGGTCACCACTCAGCCTCCGACACTCCAGGGAAAACAGTCCCAACCTATTCAGCCTCTCCCTATAGCTCAAATCCTCCAACCCTGGCGGCATCCCGAGAAATACTCCCACTTTCCCCCCACTCCCAGCTCCTGGTTAAATCACTGAACACGGGGCAATCTACCATTGTAGATATTGTTTTCTAATCAGTTTGTTCAGAGATGGAACATGTGCAGGTTTGAACCGGGACCTACCCCTGCCTCACAAGAGAGCCCCCCCATTGGTATGCAACCCCCCCACTCACACCACCCTCTTTCACTATTCTCCCTCCCCTCATTCCAGCTCTGTCCTCACAATCGATTCCCAATCTTAGTGGGACTTGAGGAAAATCTGCAAACACACTTTTTCTTTATGTTTTTACATGATTAACCCCAAACCCCAACTTCTCAGCACAAACTCCCGACTGCATACTGGATAAAATCAATGGGGTGAGTGAGTGCCATGGTCCTGGGCTGTCTCACTGGGCAGTGGGGAGGGCTCACTGATGTGGAATAATTTTCCCTCTGCTTTTTTCTCTCACCATATAGTAGCACCCTATTGTAGAAATTAAGGAATAAGAATTAACAAATTGGACATTAAATGTAATACTAATTAGTATTTATTGCCCATATGCAGTATACCTGAGAACTCTGTGTGGGAAGTTCTCAACGGAGCAGGTAAGGGCTGTTTGGCAGTGGCTGTTTGAAGGCTCGGTGACGTTTGTTTAACGGTTTAAATTTGAAACCAGAAGCTGGTGTAGCGCAAGCTTCATCCTGGTGAGTCTTTTTCTGAACCCTTTCAAGTTTCACAACATCCTTCGATGGGAAGGATACCCGAATTGCACACAATATTCCAAAAGTGGCCGAAGCAACTCCTGGGGTTAGGACTTTTTTCACTGGAGCACGGGAAATTGAGAGGTGACCTTAGAGAGCTTTATAAACTCATAAAGGGTATTGATAAGGTGAATGGTGGATGTCTTTTTGTTTGGGTGAGGGAATTTAAGATTGGGGGCATATCTTTAAGGCGAGAGGGGGAAGATTTAAAAAAGACTTGAAGGGCAACTTTTTTACACACAGAGTGGCTGGTGTGTGGCATAAACTTCCAGAGGAAATGGTCGATGCGGGTAAACACTGAGGATGTTTAAAAGGCATTTGGATAAGATCATGAATGAGAAATGTCAGGCAGGATATGGGCCAAGTGCAGGCTGGTGGGACTAGTTTAATTTGGGATTATGGTCGGCATGGACTGGTTGGACGGAAGGGGCTGTTTCTGTGCTGTAACACTCTTACGATATGGAGGGAAAGCAGGAATAGGGGAGTGAGCTGGATCATACTGGGTGGCAGTGCAGGTTTAAAGGGCCCAATGGCCTCCTCCTGCTTATATTGTCTATATTTCCAAGAGATAAATTTAAAATTACTTCTGAACCTCTGCTAGTTTCTGACTGGACTGAATGTAGCAGAAAGCTCAGATGTTGCACTCCACTGAAAGTTTCACATTGATGTCTAAACTCTTCAGAAGGGACATTGCAATGGCCAAAGATGAAAGAAAATTAAAAACTTCTCCTGTCCCCCCACCCATATGTTTAAAGTGATGATGTAAACTTGCATGCAGAAGCATGTTTCACAAGATGTGTTGATGCCAAAGCATTTTGATACAAAAAAAACCTGCGGATGTTGAAGATCTGAAACAAAAACAGAAATTGCTGGCAAAATCAGCAGGTCTGGCAGCATCTGTGCAGGTAAAGCAGAATGAACATTTTTTTTAGATTAGATTGCTTACAGTGTGGGATCAGGCCCTTCGGCCCAACACGTCCACACCGACCCTCCGTAGAGCAATCCACCCAGCCCCATTCCCTTACATTTACGGGCAATTTAGCTTGGCCAATTCACCTAATCTGATGCAGTGTTCTGAAGGATAATCACTGGAGCCGAAACATTAATTCGACTTTCTCAGAATTGCTGAGCTTCGAGGCATTTTAAAGTTGCTCAGCCACTTTTGAGTTGTAGTCACATTTGTAACGCAGAGAAACGCCCACCCCCACCTTTCACAATTCAGACAGGAATGGGACAACGTCTTGTATCTCAAGGCGGCGGAGGTTGAGGGGGTGGGACTCTCTGGGAGGAGGGTGGGTGAAAGAACCTTTAAATAGAGCCAGCGTGAGGCAGAGGGAGGGAGAGAGAAGGACTGGACCCAAAGGTAAGTCTCACTGTGGCTGTGGTTATGAGGAGGTGGGTGTTCATCCAGGGAGCCCTCTCCCTTACCCACATAACAGTCCATCACCCACCCAACAACACTCCCCACCCCCTCACCCCCCATAACCCTGGGGTTGCAGACTTTCCCCCAGTACCCCCTTCCCCCGGGGGGGAGGGAGGTGCAGCCCCTCCTCTGGGTGGGGGTCACTTTCAGAGGCAGTGGGAGAGGTTTTTGTGTCCGTGCGGGGGACATCCAATGTCCCTGGATCCCGCCTCTGGATCCCAGGGATCTGGTCCCGCCCACCCGAATCTACCAGATCCCACCGCGACCCCCCCACCACCGGGAGATCCACCCGAGCTCCCCTCCCCCGGCTCCAGTCAGGAACGGGTCTTGAAAGTTTGGTAAGTTTATGAAAGTTGTGAAGTTTGTGAAAGTTGATCCCAATCCCGATCCCGGAGCCGCCCTGAGCTGCCTCCCGATGGAATTTCCTTCAGGGTCCCCGCGGGGGAGGGATCCTGTCACTCACCGGGAGGGAGGGAGTGAAACAGGACCTTCCCAGCTCCAGGCAACTGACAACTCCCCCTCCCACACCCCCAGAAAAGCTGCCCTCTACCGCCCCCCAGTCCCAGCTCCTGATTAAATCACTGAACACGGGGCAATCTACCATTGTAGGTATTGTTTTCTAATCAGTTTGTTCAGAGAATGAACATGTGCATCTTGAACCGGGACCTCCTGCCTCAGTGGTGGGGATACTACCCCTGCATCACAAGAGAGCCCCCCCCATTGGTATGCAACCCCTCACTCACACCACCCTCTTTCACCATTCTCCCTCCCCACCATCCCAGCTCTGTCCTCACAATCGATTCCCAATCTTAGTGGGACTTGAGGAAAATCCACAAACACACTTTTTCTTTATGTTTTTACATGATTAACCCCAAACCCCAACTTCCCAGCACAAACTCCGGACTGCATACTGGATAAAATCAAAGGGGTGAGTGAGTGCCATGGTCCTGGGCTGTCTCACAGGGCAGTGGGGAGGGCTCACTGATGTGGAATAATTTTCCCTCTGCTTTTTTCTCTCATCATATAGTAGCACCCTATTGTAGAAATCAAGGAATAAGAATTAATAAATTGGGCATTAAATGTAATACTAATTGTTACAGTCAGTCAAATTTATCAGAATTCTTTGAAGAGGTATCAGCAAGATACAGTGGGTGTAATATATTTGGATTTATACAATACAGGCAGAAACAGGCCTGTATTTCCACCTACCAAGCCTGGACAAATTCCTAATCTTTATTTAGACCCGCTATTTATTGCCCATATGCAGTATACCTGAGAACTCTGGGGGAAGCTAGAGAAGTGATTGCTGGGCCACTTGCTGAGATATTTGTATCATTAATAGTCACAGGTGAGGTGCCAGAAGACTGGAGGTTGGCAAACATGGTGCCATTGTTTAAGAAGGGCGGTAAAGACAAGCCAGGGAACTTTAGACCAGTGAGCCTGACCTCGGTGGTGGGCAAGTTGTTGGAAGGAATCCTGAGCGACAGGATGTACATGTATTTGGAAAGGCAAGGACTGATTCGGGGTAGTCAACATGACTTTGTGCTTGGGAAACCATGTCTCACAAACTTGATTGAGTTTTTTGAAGAAGTAACAAAGAAGATTGATGAGGGCAGAGTGGTAGATGTGATCTATGTGGACTTCAGTAAGGCGTTCGACAAGGTTCCCATTGGGAGACTGATTAGCAAGGTTAGATCTCATGGAATACAGGGAGAACTAGCCATTTGGATACAGAACTGGCTCAAACGTAGAAGACAGAGGGTGGTGGAGGGTTTTTTTTCAGACTGGAGGCTCAGTGAACAAACCTATATTCAGAACCTCAACCTGAGCTATAAATCTTCTCAAAACTTGCCAAAAACAGACCATGCTGGTTGAACTCAGCAGGCCTGGCAGCTTCTGTGGAGAGAGAAGAAAAACTTCTGAAGAACATTCATATTATCCTAAAAACATGAACCATATTTCTCTCTCCCGAGGTAGTGCCAGACGTGGTGAGTTTCTCTAGGATTTATGAAAAAATGGGATCATCTTGCTAAATTATAAAAGATACTGGCTGGTCCACATGTGGAATATTGTAATCAGTTTTCGTCCCCTTATCTAAAGCAAGATAAAACAACATTTCAGTCAATCCAGAGTATTGGGTATGGAGAGATTTTCTTATGCAGTGAGGTTGGGTAGGTTGGACCTGTTCTCATTAGAACATAGAAGAATGAGAGGAGACATTATGGAAAGACATATGATTTTTGATGGACTTGACAGAGAAGACGTTGTTTTCTCTTGTAGGACAGTCAAGGGATCAAGGGCATAAACTCAGCATAAGGGATCATCCAGTTAGGATCGGGATGAAGGGAATGTCTTCTCTCACAACGTTGTGAATCTGTGAAATTCTTTACTGCAGAGGGATGTAGATGTTGCGTTGTTAGATAGATTCAAGGCTGCAATAGACATTTTTTTTGTTAATTTGAGGAAAATCAAGGGTTATCAGAAAAATAGGAAAGTGCAGTTGAGGTTTATCATTTCAGTTGTGAAATCATTGAACAAATTTGATGGACCAAATGGCTCTTATATCTAATGTTCTCATAATGATGTAATTCTAGATGTGCGGGTCAGGTGAATTGGCCAGGCTAAATTGCCCGTAGTGTTAGGTAAGGGGTAAATGTAGGGGTATGGATGGGTTGCGCTTCGGCGGGTCGGTGTGGACTTGTTGGGCCGAAGGGCCTATTTCCGCACTGTAAGTAATCTAATCTAATCTAATCTAACCCAGTTTATTGTTTCAGTTTCAATGTATAATTATAAATTAATTCATATTTTATGTTTGTAGATTTGTACATCATGTTTCACAAAGCAACTCAGAAAATTGTGAATGAACTTGATCCTTATGGTGGCACACTGATTCCTGCCACAAGTCCCTATTTTTCTGATGACTTCAAGCCCCTGCACATCATCAAGAAAAGGAAGGGAACTTGGTTTTTCACAAAAGACAAATACATCCCAACATCCATCACACTGGCTGACATATTGAAGGATGGCAAAGATTTAGACATTGGTAATTGATTTGCTTTCTAGTAATATCTCTCTGCACAAAGTGAAACAGAGTAATCAGATAAATACTCAAGCAATATGAATTAAATCACACTGTTTATTAGGAACAGAAATATACACACCCGACTCCATGTACAGCATACTAGCAATAAAATGGGATGGTCAGGCTCTGATCTGAAGGTCACTTGTATTCTCTAGGTTCCTGACCTAGGGTCACGAGCTGGACAGTGATTCCCAGTTTATTGGTTTCACAATTCTACTTCCTCCCTCGTTTATACATTTTCTAGTTACCATTTACCTGGCAATTTAAGCTGTTGTTTTATATTCTTACTCCCCCTTCTTCATGCTGGTTAATTTGATCAAGCAAAACTGTGTTTTCACATTGATGCATTACTGTAATTTTTTACTGTTTATTTTACTTTCTCAGAGAACTCTAGCTTGTCCCCAGTAGAACGGTGTTGCAGAATGTTGGGTTCTCCACCATGAAGGGAGCTGGTGATGTCATTGGACCCGTAATCCACAACCCCAAGTTAATGTTCATAGAACGTGGTTCAAGTCTCACCACAGTGAATGGTGGAATTTAGAGTGATTGAGTCATGTAATTGTATAGCACAGAAACAGACCCTTTGGTCCAACTCATCCAAGCAAACCAGATATTCTGCATTAATATAGTCCCATTTGCCAGCATGTCGCCCGTATCCCTCTAAACTCTTTCTATTCAGATAACCATCCAGATACATTTTAAATGTTGCAATTGTACCAGCCTCTACCACTTCCTCCGACAGCTCATTCCATACATGCACCACCCTCTGTTTGAAAAGGTTGGCCATTAGGTCTCTTTTATATCTTTCCCCTCTCACCTCCCACTTACACCCTCTATTTTTGGAGTAGTTTAATATCTGTAATTAAAAAATAGTTAGTTTAGTGGCAACCACATAATCACCGAGAGTTGTAAAAGTCCATTGAATTCACTCATGCCGTTTAAGCAAGAAAATCTGGGCTACATGTGTCTCCAGATCCACACCAATGTTTGTAACTCTTAACTGCCATCTGGGTAGTAAATGCTAGCCAAGCCAGTCATACCCACACTAACTCATTTTTTAAATGAACACATTGGAACCTTTAACATTCAATTTTGGATAAGCCATTAAACCAGTGATGCAGTATCACTTCTTTGAGTTGAATTGAATTGAATTAGCTTTATTGTTACATGTACCCAAATGAGTACAGTGAAAAGTCTATAAGTCACCACTGCAGTGCTATCTTAGTTACAAATGCGGTTCCATTGTTTATAAATGGTAAGAAGGAAATACCAAAAAATTCTAGGCTAGTTAGTCTTACTTCGGTAGTTGTCAAAGTGCTGAAATCAGTCCTGAGAGATCGGATAAACTGTCACTTAGAAAGATATGGACTAGTCAAGGGTAGTCAGCATGGCTTTGTTAAGGGGAGGTTGTGCCTTACAAATTTGATTGAACTCTTTGAGGAAGTGAAAAGGAGTATTGTGGAGGCTAGTGCAGTGGATGATAACTACTTGGACTTCAGTGAGACATTTGACAAGGTTCCACATGGCAGACTGGTCAAAAATGTAAGAGCCCATTGGATACAGGGCAATGTGTTGAATGGAATCTAAACTTGGCTTGGAATAAAATAGAATATCCTTCATTGTCAGTGTTAGGTTCTTTTCCTGAGATTTTACACACGAGATGCAATTCGCACACACCAACTTCTGCAAACAGTTTATTAAAGGTTAGGTGACCCCCTTTGACCCTGTTCGCAAGTGTGCAGAGTCGAGTCAAAGTGAGGCCCTGAACAACGAAATGCATTCCCTTTGTACAGGTCAGCTGGTAATGCTTACAGGTATTATGGCCACTCCCCCACAGTCACATGCCACTCAAGACAACCCCCAGTCACTCCCTCGCAATCACGTTACCCCAGGTACAATGATAGGATGAGATCATCATCAGAGATAATGCAAATGTAAATGCCCTAATGCCGGGGAATCATTATGCAAATAATTTCCTGACTCAGTTATTCCCCAAGACAATGAAGGTGCGACATACCTCGCTGCCAGGAATGGCTGATGAAAGCATTTCTGAATGGAAGAGATTGAGTGATTGTTTAATTTGATAACAGTAGGGGGAGTAGTAGCAGTCGACTGTCTAATTGGGGGTGGGTGATTGGCATTCTTGCATGAATGTCAGCCCCACACACTTCCAGACTGTTCACTCAGTGCAGTTTAACCCTTTAATATTACATTAATGTCCAGAGAGATATTGCCATGTAATCCAAAATGATATAATTGGGTCGGTGGAGTGGGCAGAGAATGGCATTTGGAGTTCAGTTCTGGTAAGTGTGATGTAATGCATGTACGGAGACTAAACAGTAAAAGGGAATATGCAATAAATGGGAATATAGTGAGAGGGGTAGAGAAAGTGGGAGATCTTGACGTGCAAGAGCACAGCTCTCTTAATGTAGTGGGACAGGTGGATAAAGCTGTAAAGAAGGCATATGGAATACTGTTCTTTATTGGTAGAGTTAAAGAATATAAAAGTAGGATATGTGGGCTGCACGGTGGCACAGTGGTTAGCACTGCTGCCTCACAACGCCAGAGACCTGGGTTCAATTCCCGACTCAGGCGACTGACTGTGTGGAGTTTGCACGTTCTCCCCGTGTCTGCGTGGGTTTCCTCCGGTTTCCTCCCACAGTCCAAAGATGTGCGGGTCAGGTGAATTGGCCATGCTAAATTGCCTGTAGAGTTAGGTAAGGGGTAAATGTAGGGGTATGGGTGGGTTGCGCTTCAGCGGGTCGGTGTGGACTTGTTGGGCCAAAGGGCCTGTTTCCACACTGTAAGTAATCTAATCTAATCTAATCTAATCTAAAAGTAGGATATAATGATGAAACTGTATAAGACATTGGTGAGGCCACAACTGGAATATTATGTGGCAGTTCTAATTGGCACATTACAGGATGTAATTGCGCTGGAGAGAGTTGAGGGGAAATTTATTAGAATGTTGCCAGGGCTGTAGAATTATAGCTCCAGGGAGAAAAGTTGGGATTATTTTCCTTCGAACAGAGAAGGTTGAGGGGTGACATGATTGAGGCATATAAAATTGTGAGGGATCGAGGTTGATTAGACATGAGGAGCCTGTTTCTTTTTGTAGAGAGTTCAAAAACCAGGGGTCATTGATTAAGCGAAGCGGCAGAAGGTTGAGAGAGGAATATGACAAAGAAACATTTTTGCTGAGGCGGTGGATGCCTGAAATTCATTGCATGAGTTAGTGATTGAAGCAGAGACCCTAAAAAGTCCCTGGCTCTGCACTTTAAGTGCTGGACGCTGCAGAGTTATGGGCTATTTGCTGGAAGATGGGATAAGAAAGAGCATCTGGGGTCTCTGCGTCAGCATGGACAAAATGGGCCAAATCCCTCCTTTCTTCCTTTTTGTGGTTCTACAATTCTAACCATTCCATGATTCTATGAAGTACTCTTAGTATGGGCAGCATGATGGCTCAGTGGTTAGCACTGCAGCCTCATAGCGCCAGGGATCTGGGTTCAGTTCCAGTCTCAGGTGATTGTCTGTGTGGAGTTTGCACATTCTCCCTGTGTATGTGTAGGTTTCCTCTGGGTGCTCTGGTTTCCTCCCACAATCCAAACGATATGTAGGTTAGGTGAATTGGCTATGCTAAATTGTCCATAGTGTTCAAGGATGTGTCAGTAAGGTACATTCGTCAGGGGTAAATGGGTTTTGGTGGGATATTCTTAAGAGGTTCGGTGTGGATTTGTTGGGCCGTAGGTCCTGTTTCCACACAGTAGGGATTCTATGATGATGGTTTCCTCAGATCTGTTTCTGTTTTGAGATGTGACTGGATCTAAGTATGAAAAGAGTTCCTTTTAATTTCTCATAGCTGAGCATCCAAGGCAATGTCAAGACTATTCAATATGATTATTGCCAATAGAAGTTGCTGAACAAAGAGACCTTGGAGTGCAGGTTCATAGCTCCTTGAAGGTGAACTTGCGGGTAGATAGGTTAGTGAAGAAGGCGTTTGGTATGCTTTCCTTTATTGGTCAGAGCATTGAGTGCAGGTGTTGGGACTTCATGTTGTAGCTGTACAGGACATTGGTTAGGCCACTTTTGGAATATTGTGCGCAATTCTGGTTTCCCTCCAATCAGAAGGATGTTGTGAAACTTGAAAGGGTTCAGAAAAGACTTACAAAGATGTTGCCAGGGTTGGGGGATTTGAGCTATAGGGAGACTCTGAATAGGCTGGGTCTGTTTTCCCTGGAGCATTGAAAGCTAAGTGGTGACTTCACAGAGGTTTATAAAATCATGAGGGGCTTGGATAGAATAAATAGAAAAGTCTTTTCCCTGGGATGGAGGACTCCAGAACTAGAGGGCATAGGTTTAGGGTGAAAGGGGCAAGATATAAAAGGGACCTAAGGGGCAACTTTTCACGCAGAGGGTGGTGTGTGTATGAATGAGCTGCCAGAGGAAGCAGTGGAGCCTGGTACAATTACAACATTGAAAAGGCATCTAGATGGGTATATGAATAGGAAGGGTTCAGAGGGATATGGGTCAGGTGCTGGCAAATGGGACTAGATTAGGTTGGGATATCTGGTTGGCACGGATGAGTTGGACTGAAGAGCTGTATATTTTTGCGCTGTATATTTCTATGACTCTCCGACTCTGTATTTTATCCCACGTTTAGTGTGTTTTGTTATCCATTTCATTCGAATTTACATGAATTTATTGATCATGCCTGGAGGCATTTGGATCATAGACAACAGTGTCAAATACTCAATAAAATACAGGTCAACCCTTCCACTACCATTTCTGTTGATTAAATGGAGCTAGAAGCCAAGTATCGGGTGATAAGCTGAGATTTGCACAGCAGTCTAAGTCAAAATTCTTCTTCAAATTTGAAATAAGAATGTGTATGTGTGTGTGTGAGAGAGAGAGATGGAATGTTCAAACTTGATTATTTATTTTTTTCTAGGATTGCAAACCTCAAATTTTAGTGGCTATGCTGAGACATCTAGCTTTTATATTTTGGGAGAAGTAGATGCCAGTGTGTGTACTGTCGATGCAGGAGTGCATGCATCAGGTGGCGTGGCTGACATCATATCTACTGTGGAAATGAAGAAGCGAGTAATCTCTGAAATGATGCTGCTTGAGGCTACTAAGGACAGGTACTTTTATTTCAAACCCAAGTGAAGTAACTGGCACATGGAAACAAAGAGGATTTTGTAATGGGGAATTTTTCCAGTGTGTCTCAACTCCAAACTCTGCTTGCTATCAGCATTCAATTTGTAATTGCAGCCTTTTACAGACTCAAATAATGGACTTTATTTTGAATTTACCATCATCCTACATCCATTATCATCATCAATATCATCATTATTTTGTAAGTTTTGTGATCATTATTGGAATGAGCTTCACTTTGTAAACTATGGTTTTGTTATGCTATTATTGTACTAAGTTTAAATGTCTTAATTTGTTGACTTAGGGCAAAGCAGCCTTTACTTTTCTGAATCTGTATAAGGGGTCATACTGCAAACTTATTCTGAGCATTTCATATAGATATAAATTTTCCTGTTTTGTATGAAGTGTTCAGAGAAGATATTTTTGATCAACCTATTTAGGCATGTTACAACTTACCTCAAGAACAGGTGGGGCTTGAACCCAAGCCTTTTAGCTCAGAGCTAGGGACATGATCATTGACCCACACGAGCCTAAATTTATATGTATGAGTTTGAAGTTGCACATCATTTCAACTTGGAATGGGGAAAGGCAATGTTAACCAACTGTCATGGTTCATGGGTTTTCATAGTTAAAACAAGATCATCTCCTCCTTGATGAACGTATTTTCTCTGACACATGTAAATTCTCCTTTGTTTTCCTTCTATCTTTTCAGGAAGATTAACAGAAGACACCGTTTTGTGAAACAACTGTGTAACAATACTTTTCACATCATATTAGAAGTGGTGGAAACAGATAGACCATGTGACCTAAATAGCCTTTTCACGGCACATGCAGGAGTGGAAGTCCCAACTAAGATAATGAAGGCAAGTATGATTTAACCTTATCGCTTAGTCATAACTAACATGTTTACAGTGTTAGTTCATATGTGAATATAATGTGGTTGTGATTTTGAATTTATTATTGTTGAACATTAGGATAACGTGATCTGAAGCCATGACTACAAATCTTATCATTGCAGCTGAAGAATTTAACTTCTGTTCATTCAAAACTGAAGGAAAATAAGCTTGTGCCAGATGAGGTTGTGACTGGATTTCCATAAAAATATATTCGATTCCCAAAGGTCTTTTAGGAACAATTACCTGCTATCCCTGACCGATTTGGGTTTATATGTGATTGTAGATCTACAGCAATGTCATTGACTCTTAATTGTTCGCTGAGATGGCCGAACAAGCCAGTCAGTGATTAGGGAAGGACAGTCAATGCTGATCTTGACTGTGATGCCCACCTACTCTGAACACACAAGACAATCTGGCAAAACCCAAATAAAAAGAGTATCAGGACAAAAGTGAATTTCAACATTTCACTACTCATTCAGTGACATTTTCGGACTGAGAAAAGATACTGAAATAAAATCGCGAAAGAATAGGGCAAGGCAGAGCAGTGAAGAATGTTTTCTCAGAGTTGGCAAGATGGCAGCGATTCTGTAGAACTGTCATGGACATCTCTGTCTAACAGACACGGCATATTGGTGTTTTTGTCATTCCTGGCCAACTTATGTGGAGGAGTTATTAGTTTAAAGTTGTTGTGGTTCTGTTCGCCGGGCTGGGAGTTTTTCTTGCAAACGTTTCGTCCCCTTTCTAGGTGACATCCTCAGTGCTTGGGAGCCTCCTGTGAAGCGTTTCTGTGCTGATTCCTCCGGCATTTATACTGGTTTGAATCTGCCACTTCTAGTTGTCAGTAGCTGTCCGCTGCAGTGGCCGATATATAGGGTCTAGTAGCCTAGTATAGGATATCCCTAGTAGCCATACACTCAGATGACAAACAACATGAATTCCATTGGGACAACACCACTATTATAGGACAGGCCAAACAGAGAACAGCCAGGGAATTCCTAGAAGCATGGCACTCATTCACGAATTCAATCAACAGACATATCGACCTAGACCCTATATACCGGCCGCTGCAGTGGACAGCTACTGACAACCGGAAGCGGCAGATTCAAACCAGTATAAATGCCGGAGGAATCAGCACAGAAGCGCTTCACAGGAGGCTCCCAAGCACTGAAGATGTCACTTAGAAAGGGGACGAAATGTTTGCAAGAAAAACTCCCAGCTCGGTGAACAGAACCACAACAACGAGCACCCGAGCTACAAATCTTCTCACAAACTTTGAACACCTACGGGCGAGAGACACTAAGACAAGCCAGGAAATGGGAATCCTGTGCTAACCGCCTAAGCGCCACATATGAACAACTCTGATTCCTGCATGAATGCCGGAAGAATCGAATCCTTCCACGATGTGTCAGATACAGACCACCAGTCAACAATCCACAAGCCAGGGACACAGCCAGACAGAACGGACTCAGGATGATCCAGGTAATGATTACAGACGCTCACAACAGACTCCACAAATACAGACAAGAAATTGCGCGCCAAAAATCGTTAATTTAAAAACTACCAATCAGGAATGGACCTGGACCAGAGAACAGGCTATCACCTTGGTACAGAATAGGACCACGCACCACAAAAAACGGCACTGAAAGAAAAAAATGGCCAAACTAACACACAACGAAAAGGACACCACAACACAAACCTGGGTTAAAAACCTTTCCCACAGACAGCTCACAGACACGGAAAGAACAATACTGGCCAAGGGACTTAACTACAACCACAGGAATATCAAGACAACAGACTTCCTAGCAGCACTAGAATGCACACTCAGGAACAATGGATTAACAGAAGAGACACAACAAACAGTGAGACAAAGTATCGTACCTATGATAACAAGGAAAAGACAAACACACAACCTCAACACTAAGGAGTAGGAAGCACTAAAATCACTAAGAAACGATAAGACCATAATCATACTACCAGCAGACAAAGGCAGAATGACTGTTATACTGGAGAAGTCAGACTATATCTACAAAGCAGAACAACTACTTGCAGACACCAACACCTACCAAAAGAGGGAGTTTGACCCCACTCCACATCTCACCAATAGGATAAACAACACACTGAGGAATCTACAACAAAAAAACAAAAAAAACGGACAGATAACCAGGTCTGACCTACAAAGAATGAAACCGGAAAGCAACAACACCCCCAGATTCTATGGACTACCTAAAGTACACAAACCAGACATCCCACTCAGACCCATAGTATCACTACCAGGAACACCAACACACAAACTGGCTAAAGAACTACAGCAGAAACTGAAACACCTGGTTAGCGGATCCAGACACTCTATACAGTCAACACAAGAATTTTTGGACGTCATTAAAAGTATACACATTGACAAGGAAGAAACCATGGTCTCATTCGATGTAATGGTACTGTTCACCTCCATTGACAAAACCCTAGCCAGAGAAACAATATCCAACCTGCTGTCATACATAACAGACAACAGGACGCTGAACCTATTAACAAAGACGGCATACTTAAACTACTGGACCTGTGCCTCAACACACTTCACATTCAACAACCAGATATATGAACAAATCAACGGAACACCCACGGGCTCACCGATCTCCGGACTGATAGCAGAAGCAGTAATGCAAATGTTAGAAAAAACAGTTTTAACGCAACTACAACCCAAACTCTGGGTCAGATACGTGGATGACACCTTTGTAATCATTAAAAACACAGAAATAGAGAACACACACCAGATCATCAACGCCACACTAAAAAGAATCCGATTCACGAGAGAGGAAGGAAAGGACAACCAGCTCCCATTCCTGGATGTAATGGTACAAAGAACACCGAACGGAGAATTCACCATGAAGTATACAGAAAAGCCACACACACAGACCAAGTCCTGAACTATGAAAGCAACCACCCCAACACACACAAACGAAGTTGCATCAGGACATTATTCAAAAGGGCCACAACACACTGCAGCACACCTGAACTTCAAAAAGAGGAAGAAGAACACCTATACAAAAACGGATACCCGTGCAATTTCATCAACAGATGCCTCAGGGAAAGACAACGAAATGAGGACATGCCACAACCCAAAGGACTGGCCACACTCCCATACATCATGAGCATTTCTGAACTGACAGCCAGATTGCTGCGACCCCTAGGACTCATAACAGCGCACAAACCAATAGCCACTCTCAGACAACAACTCACCAGGACAAAGGACCCGATACCCAGCATGAGCAAAACCAATGTAGTGTACAAAATCCCATGCAAGGACTGCACAAAACACTACATAGGACAAACAGGAAGACAGCTAACAACCCGCATCCATGAACACCAACTGGTCACGAAACGACACGACCAGCTATCCCTAGTAGCCATACACTCGGATGACAAACAACATAAATTTGATTGGGGCAACACTACTATTATAGGACAGGCCACACAGAGAACAGCCAGGGAATTCCTAGAAGCATGGCACTCATCCACGAATTCGATCAACAGACACGTTGACCTAGACCCTATATACCGGCCACTGCAGCGGACAGCTACTGACAACCGGAAGCGGCAGATTCAAACCAGTATAAATGCCGGAGGAATTAGCACAGAAGCGCTTCACAGGAGGCTCCCAAGCACTGAAGATGTCACCTAGAAAGGGGACGAAATGTTTGCAAGAAAAACTCCCAGCCCGGCGAACAGAACCACAACAACGAGCACCCGCGCTACAAATCTTCTCACAAACTTATTAGTTTAAAACCTTACAGAACACCTATTTGTTAATATTTGGGAGTGGGAGGGATGCCAAAAGGAAAAGGAGCAAGCAGACAGCAGCAGGAAGGACATCTCCTGCAGCACCGGTCACGCCAGAGGTCACAGCATCAGCCTCTTCCCGAAACCCCAGGGGACCTGACGGATTCATAGAAATTGGCGGTGGCGATAGCAAGATTTACCGCAGAGGTTGGGACTGTGATTGAGGAGACCCATGAGGAGATCTGTGCCCAGATCCAACCCATTGCGTCCATGCTGCACAAGCCTGAACGGGAGCTCCAGGGCCTCAGGGAGTGGATGGAGGAGGTGGAGGGTCGAACCACCGTCTTGGAAGCAGCGATCGAGTCCTTGTCCAGATGGATCCAGGCCTTATGAGACCAGGTCAACGACTTGGAAAACTGAGGTCAGAGGACGAAGCTATGGACTATCGGTGTCCGGAGGGTGAAGAAGGTGGGCAGCAGTCAGCTTCTTTGAACACTGGCAGCCGCAGTTCCTGGGCCTTCAAATCGAGTCCGGCCAGCTGCACATTGACAAGGCCCATCAGGGGGTGGTGTGCAGATCCGGCCTGGTCTAAATGCACTTGTACACATACAGGGACAAGCTAAAAGTGATAAAAGCCTCCAGATCGCTGGGGAAAGATCCGCAGGCACTGCTGCACAAGGGGCCAAAAATCATATTTTTCCAGGATTTCTCAGCAGCTATAATCCGAAAGAGGAAGTCCTTCGATGAAGGTAAAAAGAGGCTGAGGAACCTGGGCATCCAATACTCCATGAGTTATCCCGCACTGCTCTGTTTCAGCCACGAGGACTCAGTTTATCTGTTTGACTCAGCAGATAGAGCCAAGAACTTTGTAAACACTTTAAAATAGACCGACCGGTCTGAAGTATACGATTGATGTTCATCCTTTTTTCCTTCTTTCCCTGTGTTTTTCCTTCCCCTTTTTTTTGTTTCTGTTTCCCTACTAATTAAAAAACAAAATCTTGGAATATGTTTGGATGGATATATGAATAGGAAGGGTTTGGAGGGATATAGGCTGGGTGCTGGCAGGTGGGACTAGATCGGATTGGGATATCTGGTTGACATGGACAGGTTGGACTGAAGGGTCTGATCCGTGCTGAACATCTCTATGACTCTATGTTGTTCCTATTACATTTTTATAACTGGATGGGAAATTTCATGACTGACCTTTGTTGTCTCCCTTTTTTGGTTCTCTTTCTCTTGGGTTGACATGGAGCCGGGGATGAACAGAGTGCTTATCCTGATTTTTTCCTTTTTTGTTGATTTAAGGATCATCTCCTTGTTTAGACATTTTTGCCTAAGGCTGGAGCACAGACCGGGCTTGAAGGAGCTGTGAATAGGGGGATGGGTAGGGTGAGTGCCCCCTATGGACAGGGGGGAGAATCTCTTATTCAAGGTTTTACTGTTGGTTTTCTTTGTAGTTTTCTGGTAGCAGTAGTCATTTGTAGTTTGATAGAGTAGTTTTTGTATACACAATTCTGCGACTCTAGAGTCTTTACTTACTTGTGCTCGGTGCATTGAGAGCAGGGTTCTCCCTCCTGGATGTTCAAGTGTCTTTGAAAAGGAATATGGCTAAATGTCTTGTTAAATGGTGCACCTGGAACATCAAGGGAAGTCATTTGCCTATTAAAAGAAAAAAAGTGCTCTCTAGCCTTAAGAGGGAAAGGGTTGACATCGCAGGAAACCCATATTGACGATGGGGAACACATGAAATTACAACAGGGGGGTTATGACCGGGTATTTTTTTTCATCCTTCACTACTATGCGTAGGGGAGTGGTGGTACTTATCCAGAAAAATCTTCTATCCACATTACTAGAGCAGGTGAAAGGTGAGCAAGGATGGTTTGTGATACTTAAGGCCCTAGTACATGGGGAGGAATGTGGCATTTTAAATGTCTACTGTCCTCTGGTGCATTCCCTCAAATTTTTGATTAGTGCCTTCTCTAAGCTGAGTGCCCTTGGAACACGGCACATGATTATGGAGAGGGGTGGATTTCAGTTGCCTTTTGGATCCAACAGTGGACAGGATGCCTCATGGGCCCCCAACTATCTCTTCGCAGGCTGAGCAGGTGGCTGACTTATGCGAGGAGTTGGCACAGATGAACATTTGGAGATGTCTTCACCCTACCGGCAGGAACTTTACCTTTTGTTCAAACTCACATAAAAGTCACATGAGGATTGGTCTTTTTCTAGCTCCCTTGGCCCTTCTGGATTCGATTATGGGTTGTAAAATGGGAACATAGCTATCTCTGATCACGTGGCGGTGTATTTGGGGGTTAAGGCTACATTCACAGCACTGGCATCTGGATCCTTTTCTCCTCAAGGGTTCCAAATTTATGGAATATGTTTTGAAGGAGTTTCAGAAGTTTTTTACTAGCAACTCAGGCACAGCCAGTAGTCCGTCTATGCTATCGGAGACCGCTAAGGCCTTTGCTAAGGGATTAGCTATTTCCTATTTGGCTAGCCGGAAACAACAGAATGGGGAACAGCAGCGTCTACTTGAGATGTGTTGAAAGTCGTGGAGGTGGCACATTTTATGAGGCCTTCAGTGACCAAGCTACAGCGTATCACTACCCTCCGGGCTCTCCTGAATTCATTATTTACTTAAATCGCAAAGAAAGAACTTGCTTTTGTGAGACAAAGGTTGTTCGAGGAGAAAATGAGTACTGCAGATGCTGGAGATCAGAGTCGAGAGTGTAGTGCTGGAAAAACACAGCAGGTCAGGCAGCAACTGAGGAGCAGGAGAATCGACGTTTCGGGTATAAGCTCTTCATCAAGAATCTAATCAGGAATCTAAAGGCTATTCGAGTATGGGGATAGGCCAGAGAAGTATTTATCATATCTGACTAGGAAAAAGCGTGCTCCCAATCCATTACCGTAATTAGAGACAGCAGCGGGGTCCTTACTTATGATGCCAAAAGGATTAATGAGACTTTTCAGAGTTTTTACTCTGAATTGTATCGGTCTGCAGGTTATGAGGACAGGTGAGCTAAAATGGAAGCCTTTTTTAAGAACCTGGACCTCCCAGAGGTAACCTTGGAACAGGCCTCTCTCCTTAATGCCCTCCTGACAGTTTAGGAAATACAGGAGGCAGCTAGGCAACTTCAGATTGGGAAAGAGCCTGGCCCTGATAGTCTCCCAGGTGAGTTTTATAAGGAGTTTACAGAGATTTTGTCAGGGCCGATGCTGGAAATGTGCAATCACTCCTATATGCATGAAAGCTTATCACCATCTTTGAGAGAAGCTAATATTTCCCTCATTCTTAAGAAGGGGAATGTTCCTGAGGATTGTGCCTCATACATCTCTCTATTAAATTCAGATTTTAAGATTCTATATAAGATTTTGGCATTGAGATTGGAGAAGGTGTTGCCTCATATTGTCAAAGAGGACCAGATAGATTTTATAAGGGGCCGTAGGTCTTCTAACAATATTAGAAGGTTGCTGAATATGATTGATTCAGGGGTTGGTGATTTCCTCAGATGCAGAGAAAGCCACATCTCTTTTATGTCTTAGAATAGTTTGGGTTGGGTGGGGTCTTTGCCAGGTGGGTGGAGGTTTTATATCGCCACCCTCTGGCCACAGTCATCACCAGCAGGGTGAAGTCTGGGAACTTTAGGATTGACAGGGATAGTTGTCAAGGCTGCCCCCTCTCACCGTTGTTGTTTACGTTAGTGATAGAACCGCTGGCAGAGGCCATTCATCAGAATGTCCACAAAACCGCTCCGGAAGTGGGGTCTCGGGTACACAAGACTACACTGTATGTGGATGTTTACACTCTATGTTTTTATCGGAACCGATGACCTCCATACCCCATCTGATGCAATGTATTAATTCATTTGGGGCTATTTCAGGATATAAGATTAACTTTGCAAAATCAGAGGCTATGCCTTTAGAGGATCTTAAGGAAGTGCCAGAGGTTGAAGGTGGCCTTAGGTTCCCCTTTGAGTGGTGATGGATGGGGTTCCGATACCTTGGTTTTTTTTTACCCCGTGTTTGATTGGTTATTTCAGATTAACTTCGCTCACTTGCTCGACAATATTAGGTGGCATCTCCATGGGCTCTTCCAATTTCATGGTTGGGCCAAACAGCCCTCATTAAGATGAATGGCCTTCCTCGTTTACTTTCTCCCATGTGTATCCTCCCTATAATGTTTCCCAGGTCAACGTTACGGGGTTGGTTCAGTCCTTTTGTTTGGCGTCGTGGGAGGCCACTCATTAAACTTACTAAATTGTAGTTGCCTCAAGGATGGAGAGGAGTTGATTTCCCAGACATCAGGACATATCATTTGAGTGCCCTGCTGTCCTTTGTGTGCGATTGGGCAGGCTCAATATGGCTGGATATCGAGGCCTCCCCAGCAAAGTACCCCATAAGACCATAAGACCATAAGACATAGGAGTGGAAGTAAGGCCATTCAGCCCATCGAGTCCACTCCGCCATTCAATCATGGCTGATGGGCATTTCAACTCCACTTACCAGCGTTCTCCCCGTAGCCCTTAATTCCTCGAGACAACAAGAATCTATCAATTTCTGCCTTGAAGACATTTAGCGTCCTGGCCTCCACTGCACTCTGCAGCAATGAATTCCATAGGCCCACCACCCTGTGGCTGAAGAAATGTCTCCGTATTTCTGTTCTGAATTGAACCCCTCTAATTCTAAGGCTGTGTCCACGGGTCCTAATCTCCTCGCCTAATGGAAACAACTTCCTAGCGTCCACCCTTTCCAAGCCATGTATTATCTTGTACGTCTCTATTAAGTCTCCCCTTAATCTTCTAAACTCCAATGAATACAATCCCAGGATCCTCAGCCGTTCCTCATATGTTAGACCTACCATTCCAGGGATCATCCGTGTGAATCTCCGCTGGACACGTTCCAGTGCCAGTATGTCCTTCCTGAGGTGGTGGGGACCAAAACTGGACACAGTACTCCAAATGGGGCCTAGCCAGAGCTTTATAAAGTCTCAGTAGCACATCTCTGCTTTTATATTCCAACTCTCTTGAGATAAGAGACAACATTGCATTCGCTTTCTTAATCACGGACTCAACCTGCATGTTTACCTTTAGAGAATCCTCGACTAGCACTCCCAGATCCCTTTCTACTTTGGCTTTGCTAATTTTCTCACCATTTAGAAAGTAGTCTATGCTTTTATTCTTTTTGCCAAAGTGCAAGACCTCGCACTTGCTCACGTTAAATTCCATCAGCCATTTCCTGGACCACTCTCCCAAACTGTCTAGATCCTTCTGTAGCCTTTCCACTTCCTCAGTACTACCTGCCTGTCCACCTAACTTCGTATCATCTGCAAACTTCGCTAGAATGCCCCCAGTCCCCTCATCCAAATCATTAATATATAATGCGAATAGCTGTGGCCCCAACACTGAACCCTGCGGGACACTGCTCGTCACCGGTTGCCATTCTGAAAAAGAACCTTTTATCCCAACTCTCTGCCTTCTGTTAGACAGCCAATCTTCAATCCATCCCAGCAGCTCACCTCGAACACCATGGGCCCTCACCTTGCTCAGCAGCCTCCCGTGTGGCACCTTATCAAAGGCCTTTTGAAAGTCTAGATAGACCACATCCACTGGGTTTCCCTGGTCTAACCTACTTGTCACCTCTTCAAAGAATTAACCTTATTAACCTGTTGATAGATCAGATGGGGACAGTTATTGACCACTGCCAGAATCCCATTGTTATTAGTATGGTCAAGGCATAGAGGGCAATGCGTCAGAGTGAGGGTTGCATATCCAAAACTTCGCCACTCACTCCCATAGATGGTATGCCGGGGTTCCGACCAGGGGTGATTGACTCAGAGATCAAACTACGGGCAGCGAGAGGAGTTGCCGGTTTGGGAGACTTGTTTGAGGGGGAGGTTATGATGTCTTTTGAGCACTTGAGCCACAAATACGGGTTGCCCAGAAGAGACCTTTTCCATTTCTCTCAGGTTAGGGATTCCATCCCGAAGAAGACAATGCTTCTCACTAAGCCCTATAAGCCCGATACAGAGAGGATGTTGCTACATTCCACAAGCACCCTTTCGGTTAGTGCCCTCCATCACCTGTTGGGTGGCAGGGCCTGGCAGGATATTAACCGGTTATATGAGGTCTGGGAGCAAGAGCTAGGAGTGAAGATCTTTTCTGAAATCTGGGAGGACATATGGGAGAATGTGGGAAAGATCTCAATCTGTAGTAGGACATGTGCTAGGCAGTTAAAAGTTCTGCACAAGGTTCATCTGGCACCAGACCGTCTGGTGAAATTTAAAAAACAGGCATCTTCAGTGTGCCCCAAGTGTAAAATAAGTGTAAGTGTTCTTACCCATTGCTTCCGGACATGTCACAAGCTCCGTCTTTATTGGACCGCTGTGGCGGGAGAGATAGAGAGGGTACTGAGGACCGAAGTTAAAAGTAGACCTGACATCTCTCCTCCTCGGTCGACTGAATTTATCATCTTCATGGCTCAGACGTAGGAACCCTACCACTGCATTACAAGAGCCCTCTTAAGATGGCAGTGGGATCAAGAAGCTATAAAGTAACACAACCTTAAAACTATCAATGTGTCAAACCTGATTGATGTCCCACTTGACATAACTGGCAAGAAATTGTGAGTACGTGTGGAAAGCTGGGTTAGAGAGAGCTTGGGCTATGAATGACAAGGAAAATTTACTCATCAGTTGTGCTAAGTTGGCTGAAATCAAAGTTAGCTAGAATGAGGCTGACAATTTTCTGTTAACTTGTTCATTCCTAAGTGTCAATAATTGGGTTTCTCTAAAGGAATGGCTTAAAGTCTGTTAGTTTTCGACCGAACACAACTTTAACCATTGAGGTAAAAATTCTATCCTCTGTTCTTTGACAGTTTATGTCCATTTTTATTATTTGTGAAATGCAGTGCATCACTGAGATGACAGATTTTCTCTGATACTTTTCCCAGTGATTGGTTCTGCCAGCTCTTTATCTGGCTGCGGTTCCTGCTGGAATGCTGCATTCCACACCGTAGCAACCATTCCCCTTTATGTTTATAGTCTGGTTGAAGATTTGTAGCTCGGGTGTCCGTTGTTGTGGTTCTGTTCGCCGAGCTGGAAGTTTTTGCTGCAAACGTTTCGTTCCCTGGCTAGGGAACATCATCAGTGCTATTGGAGCCTCCTGTGAAGCGCTGCTTTGATGTTTCTTCCTGTATTTAAAGTGATTTGTTCTTGCCACTTCCGGGTGTCAGTTTCAGCTGTAGTGGTTTGTATATGGGGTCCAGGTCCATGTGTCTGTTAATGGAGTTTGTGGATGAATGCCATGCCTCTAGGAATTCCCTGGCTGTTCTCTGTCTGGCTTGTCCTATGATGGTAGTGTTTTCCCAGTCAAATCCATGTTCCTGGTTGTCTGAGTGTATGGCTACTAGGGATAGCTGGTCGTGTCGTTTTGTGGCTAGCTGATGTTCATGGATGCGGATTGTTAGCTGTCTTCCTGTTTGTCCTATATAGTGTTTTGTGCAGTCCTTGCATGGTATTTTGTAAACTACGTTAGTTTGGCTCGTGCTGGCTATTGGGTCCTTTGTTCTAGTGAGTTGTTGTCTGAGTGTGGAAATTGGCTTGTGTGCTGTTATGAGTCCTAAGGGTCGCAGTAGTCTGGCTGTCAGTTCTGAGACGCTCCTGACGTATGGTAGTGTGGCTAGTCCTTTTGGTTGTGGCATGTCCTCGTTCCGTGGTCTATCTCTTAGGCATCTGGTGATAAAGTTGCGTGGGTATCCGTTTTTGGTGAATACCTTGTATAGGTGTTCCTCTTCCTCTTTTCGCAGTTCTGGTGTACTGCAGTGTGTTGTGGCTCTTTTGAATAGTGTCCTGATGCAGCTTCGTTTGTGTGTGTTGGGGTGGTTACTTTCATAGTTTAGGACTTGGTCCGTGTGTGTTGGTTTCCTGTGTACCCTTGTGGTGAATTCTCCGTTGGGTGTTCTCTCTACTAACACGTCTAGGAATGGGAGTTGGCTATCCTTTTCCTCTTCTCTCGTGAATCGTATTCCTGTGAGTGTGGCGTTGATGATTCGGTGTGTTTTTTCTATTTCTGTGTTTTTGATGATTACAAAGGTGTCATCGACGTATCTGATCCAGAGTTTGGGTTGGATTTGTGGTAGGGCTGTATGTTCTAACCTTTGCATAACTGCCTCTGCTATGAGTCCCGAGATTGGTGATCCCATGGGTGGTCCGTTGATTTGTTCGTATATCTGATTGTTGAATGTAAAGTGTGTGGTGAGGCACAGGTCTAGTAGTTTAAGTATGCCGTCCTTGTTGATAGGTTCGGCCTCCTGTGTTCTGTTATGTATGTCCAGTAGGTTGGCTATTGTTTCTCTGGCTAGGGTTTTGTCAATTGATGTGAACAGTGCCGTCACGTCGAATGATACCATGGTTTCTTCTTTGTCTATGTGTGTATTCCTGATGATGTCCAAGAATTCCTGTGTTGATTGTATGGAGTGTTTGGATCCGCTGACTAGGTGTTTCAGTTTTTGTTGTAGTTCTTTGGCCAGTTTGTATGCTGGTGTCCCTGGTAGTGATACTATGGGTCTGAGTGGGATGTCTGGTTTGTGTACTTTGGGTAGTCAGTAGAATCTGGGGGTGTTGTTGCTTTCAGGTTTCATTCTTTGCTGGTCCGCTTTGGTTATCTGTCCGTTTTTTTGTAGATTCCTTAGTGTGTTGATTATTCTATTGGTGAGTTGTGGTGTGGGGTCGGAATCCTTCATTTGGTAGGTGTTGGTGTCTGCGAGTAGTTGTTGTGCTTTATTGATGTAGTCTGATTTATCTAAGATGACCGTCATTCTGCCTTTATCTGCCGGTAGTATGATTATGTTCTTGTCATTTTTCAGTGCTTTCAGTGCTTCCCTCTCCTTGGTGTTGAGGTTATGTGTATGTCGTTTTCTTATCATCATAGGTACGACCGTTTGTCTCACTGTTTGTTGTGTCTCTTCTGTCAGTCCATTGTTCCTGAGTGTGCATTCTAGTGCTGCTAGGAAGTCTGCTGTGTTGGCATCCCTGTAGTTGTATTTGAGTCCCTTGGCCAGTATAGTTCTTTCCATGTCTGTGAGCTGTGAAGAACGGATTCAGGATGGTCCAGGTAATGATCACAGACGCTCACAACCGACTGCACAAATACAAGCAAGAAATTGCGCGCCAAAAGTCGTTAATTTTAAAAACCACTAATCAGGAATGGACCCGGACCATAGAACAGGCTATCACTATAGGACAGAACAGGACAACACTTCGCAAAAAAACGGCACTAAAAGAAAAAATGGACAAACTAACCCACAAACAGGAGGACACTACAACACACACCTGGGTTAAAAACCTCTCCCACAGACAGCTCACAGACGTGGAAAGAACTATACTGGCCAAGGGACTCAAATACAACTACAGGGATGCCAACACAGCAGACTTCCTAGCAGCACTAGAATGCACACTCAGGAACAATGGACTGACAGAAGAGACACAACAAACAGTGAGACAAACGGTCGTACCTATGATGATAAGAAAATGACATACACATAACCTCAACACCAAGGAGAGGGAAGCACTGAAAGCACTGAAAAATGACAAGAACATAATCATACTACCGGCAGATAAAGGCAGAATGACGGTCATCTTAGATAAATCAGACTACATCAATAAAGCACAGCAACTACTCGCAGACACCAACACCTACCAAATGAAGGATTCCGACCCCACACCACAACTCACCAATAGAATAATCAACACACTAAGGAATCTACAAAAAAACGGACAGATAACCAAAGCGGACCAGCAAAGAATGAAACCTGAAAGCAACACCCCCAGATTCTACGGACTACCCAAAGTACACAAACCAGACATCCCACTCAGACCCATAGTATCACTACCAGGGACACCAGCATACAAACTGGCCAAAGAACTACAACAAAAACTGAAACACCTAGTCAGCGGATCCAAACACTCCATACAATCAACACAGGAATTCTTGGACATCATCAGGAATACACACATAGACAAAGAAGAAACCATGGTATCATTCGACGTGACGGCACTGTTCACATCAATTGACAAAACCCTAGCCAGAGAAACAATAGCCAACCTACTGGACATACATAACAGAACACAGGAGGCCGAACCTATCAACAAGGACGGCATACTTAAACTACTAGACCTGTGCCTCACCACACACTTTACATTCAACAATCAGATATACGAACAAATCAACGGACCACCCATGGGATCACCAATCTCGGGACTCATAGCAGAGGCAGTTATGCAAAGGTTAGAACATACAGCCCTACCACAAATCCAACCCAAACTCTGGATCAGATACGTCGATGACACCTTTGTAATCATCAAAAACACAGAAATAGAAAAAACACACCGAATCATCAACGCCACACTCACAGGAATACGATTCACGAGAGAAGAGGAAAAGGATAGCCAACTCCCATTCCTAGACGTGTTAGTAGAGAGAACACCCAACGGAGAATTCACCACAAGGGTACACAGGAAACCAACACACACGGACCAAGTCCTAAACTATGAAAGTAACCACCCCAACACACACAAACGAAGCTGCATCAGGACACTATTCAAAAGAGCCACAACACACTGCAGTACACCAGAACTGCGAAAAGAGGAAGAGGAACACCTATACAAGGTATTCACCAAAAACGGATACCCACGCAACTTTATCACCAGATGCCTAAGAGATAGACCACGGAACGAGGACATGCCACAACCAAAAGGACTAGCCACACTACCATACGTCAGGAGCGTCTCAGAACTGACAGCCAGACTACTGCGACCCTTAGGACTCATAACAGCACACAAGCCAATTTCCACACTCAGACAACAACTCACTAGAACAAAGGACCCAATAGCCAGCACGAGCCAAACTAACGTAGTTTACAAAATACCATGCAAGGACTGCACAAAACACTATATAGGACAAACAGGAAGACAGCTAACAATCCGCATCCATGAACATCAGCTAGCCACAAAACGACACGACCAGCTATCCCTAGTGGCCATACACTCAGACAACCAGGAACATGAATTTGACTGGAAAACACTACCATCATAGGACAAGCCAGACAGAGAACAGCCAGGGAATTCCTAGAGGCATGGCATTCATCCACAAACTCCATTAACAGACACATGGACCTGGACCCCATATACAAACCACTACAGCTGAAACTGACACCCGGAAGCGGCAAGAACATCCATCAACAGACACATCGACCTGGACCCCACATACAAACTACTACAGCTGAAACTGACACCCGGAAGCGGCAAGAACAAACCACTATAAATACCGGAAGAAACATCAAAGCAGCGCTTCACAGGAGGCTCCAATAGCACTGATGATGTTCCCTAGCCAGGGAACGAAACGTTTGCAGCAAAAACTTCCAGCTCGGCGAACAGAACCACAACCTTTATGTTTATTTCAGAAATCTCAGTGTCTCTAGTTTGCCAGATAAATGAAGCCTCTTATTTTTGGTTACATTTCAGTAATTCTTTTCTAAAACCTATTGAATAATTTTGATTTTCCTGAGAACTCAGAATCATTGATTTGCAATATTAAGTATTATCATTTTCTTTCTTGGGCTAGGCTAAAGGAGGAGTTAATGTAGCTTTGAAGCAGAACTTATCGTTCCCTGCTGGAACTACCATTGCATTCAAAGTCTTAAAACTGAGGATAACAGAGGATGACACCCTGGGTATGTAAAATGCTAAAAAGGAAAATGGAGAGCTGACTGTAGACTTTTCCAATCGCAAATTGTTTTGCTAATGACTATTTTAAACATTCTCCAGCCATTTGTCCCACCACGTTGGCTGTTTGCTCACTGAGCTGGTGAGTTTGCTTTCAGATGTTTCATCACCATGCTAAGTAACATCATCAGTGAGCCTCCAGTGAAGTATTGGTGTGCTGTCCAGCTTGCTATTTATGTGTCTTGGTTTGTTGTGGTGAGTGATATCATTTCCAGTTCTGTTTCTGTGAGGTTGGTAAATGGTGTCCAAATCTATATGTTTGTTAATGGAGTTCCGGTTTGAATATTAGGCTTTTAGGAATTCCTATTGTGTCTTTGTTTAGCCTGTCCCAGGATGGATGTATTGTCCCAGTTGAACTGGTGTCCCTCTTCATTTGTGTGTATGGATACCAGTGATAATTGGTCATGTCATCTGATGGCTAGTTGGTGCTCATGTATCTGGTGGCTAGTTTCCTGCTGGTTTCTACAATAAGGCGTGGCTCAGTGGTTAGCACTGCTGCCTCAGGCACCCGGCTTCAGTTCCCACCTCAGGCAACTGTCTGTATGGAGTTTGCGCATTCTCCCCGTGTCTGTGTGGGTTTCCTCCAGGCGCTCCGCTTTCCTGTCACAGTCCAAAGGTTAGGTGAATTGGCCATGCTAAATTGCCCATAGTGTTAGGTGCATTAGTCAGGGGGAAATGTAAGGGAATGGGTCTGAGTGGGTTGCTCTTCGGAGGGTCAGTGTGGGCTTGTTGAGCCGAAGTTTCCACACTGTAGTGAATCTAATCTAATATGTTTGTTGCAGTCCTTAAAAGTAGATCTGACATCTCTCCTCCTAGGTCGACTGAATTTATCATCTTCATGGCTCAGATGTAGGAACTCTACCACTGCATTACAAGAGCCCTCTTAAGATGTTGTATTTGGTCTGTTGGCTGTGGGTATGGGAGTCCATTAAATTCATTAATTAGTTGTTTTAGTGTGGCAGTAGGTTTGTGGGCTAGCATGATTCCAAGGAGCTGGAGTTGTCTGGTGGTCATCTCTGAAATGTCTTTGATGTATGGTAGGGTGACTAGAGTCTCTGTGCACGTTGTGTCTTCCTGTTTTGGTCTGTTGTGCAGGAATCAGCAGATAGCTCTGAGCAGGTAACGGTTGTTCCTGAATACTTCGTGCAGGTGTTTCTCCTCGGCTTCTCGCTATTCTGGAGTGCTTTAGTGTGTTGTGGCTTGTTTAAATAGTGTCCTGATGCAGCTCCACTTGTGGGTGTTGGAATGGTTGCACCTGCATTTGAGTATCTGATCTGTGTATGTGTGGCTTTCCTGTAAATGCTGTTCTGCAGTTCTCCATTTTCGTTCTAACATGACGTGCCAGAAGGGGTGTTGGTTATTGTTCTGTTCCTTTTTGGTGAATTTTGTATCAGTGAGGATGTTATTTATGCGTTTGTGGGTTTCTTCTAGTTTGTCGCATTTTGTGATGACAAAGGTGTCATCCACATGGTGGACCCAAAACTTGGGTTGCATTGTGGGAACTGCTTCTGCCTTATGTCCTGGTATTGATGGTCCCATGGGCACCAATAAACGGAGCTGTACCAGAACATTATATAAACGAGCCACAACACACTGCAGCACCCTGGAACTATGAGGAGCCAAGGAAGAACACCTGTACAACATATTCAGGAACAACAGTTACGCAATAGACATAATCCGCTGATTCCTGCACAACAAATCAAAACAGGAAAACACAACACAATCCAGAGACTCTAGTCACTCTTCCATACACTTAACACATTTCAGAGATGACCCCAGACTACTCCGGCTCCTAGGCATCATGGAACCCACAAGCCTCCTATCACACTAAAACAACTACTGATGAATTTAAAGGACGCCATAGCAACAGCCAACAGAATGAATGTAATACACAAAATACCCTGCAAAGACTGCACCAAACATTACATTGTACAAACAGGTAGGAAACTAGCCACCAGGACACATGAGCACCCCCTAGCTTTTCTAAAATTGATTTTTCTCTCCCGCACTACATTTGGTGTTTGTCACTCATTTAAAGTAAGTTTTCTAACAGCTCCAGTAAGACAACATTGGGATGATTTTTGGATCAATTCAGTCAAGCCAAGGAAATTGAGTATTTGTGCACCTCTTAATTCTACTAAAGTTTATTTCCTATTGACAAGCCAAATAAAAGGTGATGTGGAATACCGTCCATTTGCTTGAATTGATACAACTCCGATGTTCCACATGAGTTTCAACACCCTCCAGCGGGATGCTGTCCATTTGACCAGGGTCTCGTCCATCACCTCATACATCTACCTCTTCCACCAATGGTGGACCCTGGCTTCTGTATACACTATCTGCAACTCATCCTGCTTTCATCAGTAACAACTCTTAACACAGCATCTTCTGCCAAGGACAAGGACAGCAGGAAAGAACATCACCTCGAAGTCACAGACTGTCTCAATTTGGATATATTCCAGTTGTCCTGCAACTCTTAATCTACCTTCATTGTGGAAGCACCTTCCACACAACGAAATGAAATATTTCAACAAGAAAACTCACCACCGATTTCTTAGGGTGTCTTGGGTTGGGCAATAACTGCTAGGCTTACCAATAATAATGCTAAACAGCCTGAGAATTACTTTTCAAAAAAAAATCAAGAAAAGATGGAGAATTAAAAAAGACAGAATAATTGGCAATGATGCCCACGTTCTGTCAATCCTTCTGTAGATGATTAGTTACCCAAGTAACAAGTTTTTAAAATCTGAAACCTCTATTTCTTTGTTCTTTCAGATACAGTTTGGCAAGAGTTTCAGACTTACAATTGTGGTAAATGTGTTTTCTATTTCTTAATTCTCCAGTTTTGTTATTGTAAATATGTCACATATCCAAACAATATCTTGATCTCAAGGAAGTGTTTGATAACAAATGAAAAAGATAATGGCCAGTGAAAGTACTGTAGTATCGACTGACTTCTCTGAACTTGCAGTGACAAGAACATCATCATATTCACTTTATCAGAACGTGGCATTTTCAATCAAAAATATTAGCAATGTTATATGACTTTGGTTCACAATGTGGTTCAATGCCAGAGGTATTTATTTCAATGCAAGAGTCCAAACAAGTAAGGGCATGGTTAGGAACCATGGGATGGGGATCTCATAGCAATTACAGAGGCATGGCTCAGGGATAAACAGGGGACAGACGCTTTCGGAAGGATAGAAAAGGGAACAAGAGAGGAGGGGGAATTTGATTAGGGATAACATTATGGTTGCACTTACGGAGGATATTCCTGGAAATATATCCAGGGATGTATTTGGATGGGACTGAGAAATAAGAAAGGGATGATCACTTTCTTGGGATTGTACAATACACCACTTCAGTAGTTAGCAGGAAATTGAGAAACAAATTTATAAGGAGATCTCAGTTATCTGTAAGAATAATAGGGTGGTTATGATAGGGAATTTTAAGTTTCCAAACAAAGACTGAGACTGCCATAGTGTTAAGGTAAGCACAAACTTTCAAAAGTTGTTTGGGGCATGGATGTTCGCAGGTAAATGGATAGCTGTAAAATGGAAAGCCTTCAAAAATGAGATAACAAGAGTCCAGAGACAGTTTGTTCCTGTTAGGATGAAAGGCATAGGGAATGCTGGATGCCTAGACAAATTGAGAGTTTGGTTAATGTTAAGAAGGAGATATATGTTAGCTATAAAGTTAAAAATCACACAACATCATTGTAACCCAGAATTTACGATTGAGCCCTCCACAATCACCTGATGAAGGACCGTCGCTCCGAAAGCTAGTGTGCTTTCAATTAAACCTGTTGGACTATAACCTGATGTTGTGTGATTTTTAACTTTGTACACCCCAGTCCAACACTGGCATCTCCAAATTATGTTAGCTATAGACAGCAGAGATCGAGTGAATCCCTTGAAGAGTATAAAGGCAGAAGGAGTTAAGCAGGAAATCTGGAGGGCAAAAAGTGGACATGAGATAGCTTTAGCAATTAGAGTTAAGGATAATCCAAAGGGATTCTACAAGTACATTAAGGATTAAAGGGTAAGTAGGGAGAGAATAGGACCCCTTAAAGATCAGTAAGGCCTCCTATATATGGTAAATGAGGATTTGCATCAGTTTTCACTGTGGAGAAGGATATGAAAGATAGAGAAATAAATAGTGACATCTTGAAACATATTCATATTACAGAGGAAGAGGTGCTGGACATCTCAAAATGCATACGGACAGATAAATCCCCAGGACCTGATCAGGTGTAATCTAGAACTCTGTGGGAAGCTAGGGAAGTGATTGCTGGGCCCCTTGCTGAGATATTTGTATCATCAATACCCACAGGTGAGGTGCTGGAAGGTTGGAGCTTGGCTAACATGGTGCCACATTTTAAGAGCGGTGGTAAGGAAAAGCCAGGGAATTATAGACCAGTGAGTCTGATATCAGTGGTGGGCAAATTGTTGGAGGGAATCCTGAGGGACAGGATTCCTATGTATTTGGAAAATCAAGGACTGATTAGAGATAGTCAGCATGGCTTTGTGCATGGAAAAACATGTCTCACTAACTTGATTGAGCTTTTTGAGAGATAACACAGAGGATTGATGGGATCAGAGCAGTGGATGTGATCTATATGGACTTCAGTAAGACATTTGACAAGGTTCTTCATGGTAAACTTGGTTAGCAAGGTAAGATCACATGAAATAGAGGGAGTACTAGCTATTTGGATACATAACTGGCTGGAAGGGTGGTGGTGGAGGGTTGCTTTTCAGACTGGAGGCCTGTGACCAGTGGTGTGTCACACGGATTGGTGCTGGGTCCACTGCTTTTGTTATTTATATAAATGATTTAGATGTGAACATAGGAGGTATGGTGAGTAAGTTTTCAGATAACACCAAAATTGGAGGTGTAGTGGATAGCGAAGAAGGTTACCCCCATATACAATGGGATCTTGATCAGATGGGCTAGTGGGCCAAAGGTTGGCAGATTGAGTTTAATTTAGATAAATGTGAGGTGCTGCATTTTAGAAAGGCAAATCAGGGCAGGACTTATACACTTAATAATAGGGTCCTGGGGAGTGTTGTTGAGCAAAGAAACCTTGGAGTGCAGATTTGTAGTTCCTTGAAAGAGTACTTTCAGATAGATAGGGTAGTGAAGAGGGTGTTTGGTATGCTTGCCTTTATTAGTCAATGCTTTGAGAATAGGAGTTGGATGTCATGTCGCACCTGTACAGGACATTGGTTTGGCCACAATTTGAATACGGTGTGCAATTCTGGTCTCCCTGCTATAGGAAGGATGCTATGAAACTTGAAAGCATTCAGAAAAGATTTACAAGGATGTTGCCAGGGTTTAAAGTGTTTAAAGTGAGGCACAGGTTTAAAGTGAGAGGGGGAAAAAATTAAAAGAGACCTAAGGACAACTTTTTCACACAGAGGATGGTACATATCTAGAAACAGCTGCCAGAGGGAGTGGTGGAGGCTGGTACAATTACAACATTTAAAAAGCATCTGGATGGGTATATGAATAGGAAGAGTTTAGAGGGGTTTGGACGAAATGCTGGCAATTTTTTGATTCATTTATAAATTTAAGATATCTAGACAGCATGTATAAGTTGGACCGAAGGGTCTGTTTCTGGGTGTCTATGACTCTGTAACCCTATAATGCAATAGAAATGCTATGTCCAAAGCACACTGGGATGGAATTGCAATGGATTCACACTGGAAGTTCAAGAGATTACCCCTCTCCCACCAAGTAGATTCTTGTTTGTTGATCACATTTCAAGGATCATACTTCCAAACAATCCTCAGAAAGTTGCTCTGAAATCAATATGCTCCAATGTAATGTGAACACTTTTGTTCAGATGAATGGTATGGGTAACCATTCTATATTTTAGACGAATCAGAATCAAGGAAACACCCATCCAGGAGCAACGCGTTACCCAGTATGTCAAGCCTTTGCTCTTTCAATCATGTTATTTGTTATTAAAAATCTTAGTCCATTATTTATACTAACTGTTCAACCAAAAACCGCCTTTTCCCTTTGGAGAAAAAGGACAGGATCTCACTAGATTCTTATTCAGAATTTCATTAACAATTTGTCTTTTGAAATATCAATCGCAATTTCTTTTCCCTTTTAGCAGCCTCGTGTTACCGGAAACCTGAGATTCCCTTCACAGAACTGACCAAACTGTCGAAGGACGTGAGCCAGCTATTCCTCAACACATTCCTTCAGATTCTTGGCAACAGCGATAACCTTCCTGTTCTTGACACAATGGTTTGTATCTTCTCAATTGTAGATTTACTGATGGCGCTGGCAAACCATATTTCTGTGGGTCATCACTTCCCTTCTTTAGGTTGATCATGGCAAGAGATTCGTTGCGGTAAATTGTGATCACCCAGTTTAGACAATTACACCCCATTTATTCAAAACGTACACCATTCACTCCTCATACCCAATTCTGGCCAAGACCTGAATTCTACTCCCATTCCTGGCAACTTCCTAAACTACTCGTGGTCACTACGCTGAGAAAGCTCTGTTTTGTGTTTAAAAAGCCATTAGGTTCCTTCACGGAAATAGTAATTGGCTTTTGTGACCATCCCCTGTCTCCCATTTGACCCATTTAATTCCTTACAGTGTGATTTTGAAGCAAAGCAGATGACAGTAATTTATTTCTGGGCTTTTCTTTTTGTGAATTCAGATGCAATACCGAAGGATCTCAGTTTCTGTCTGTGCCAGTGTTGATGAGCTGTGTAACTGCTAGTTACAGATTCACAACTGTGGGAATTTAATACCTAATTGAGTAATGCTTCCTTCACTCTGTCCTTAGTTTTGGAAGATTCTCCTATTGTCCCTAGAAGATTTTCCATTCTCATTTATCACTCGGAACATTCTCAGGGCTCATTGCCTGAGATTAATGACAAATTCTGATCAATTCCAGCATGTGGGATTTTTGTCAGTGCCACTGTGAAATTAATTTTACACAGATACTTTTAACATTCTGACAAAGGAGGTAATTGTTCATTAGGGATGACAGCAGTTGGACTAAATTACAATAGTTCAGCAAAACTGGGGAAGTTTGATTCTGCATCAGTCAATACAGTATCTCATTAGAGAATGCAGGATGCCAGCATTTCAAGTCTGAATTTGGAAAGCATGCCAATTCCTGACATATTGTCCCTTGTCACTGTGTACTATTTCTAATGTTACCTCGTCCATGTCTCAACATTTTCAGCTTGACCAGATATGTGAAGGTTTCCAGCCCGACCTCCAAGTCCTGGGTCTGATGGAAGACGAGGATAGAGCCTGTGTGGAGAAACTGTTGGATCTGTTGGGAATTCGGAAGGTTGATCCACCAGGACAGCCCCTCACCTTGACACCCCATCAGAATGAAGTCATAAAGACTGTAAACATTTTCGTCCAGTCACTCAATGGTATATTGCTTGTACACATACTGTCTTCTGCATTCAACCTTCTAGGTCCTCTGGCATTCACTCTCTAGACCTCTCCTCCTCCCTGTCTTTCCTTTAGACTTTGCTAGGAACTACCTCTTTGACCAACTTTAGATGATCTCTCCTTCTTCTAATGTGCATTACATAAATGCACATTGTACTCATTACTCCTAAATAGCTGATAGTAACCATTTCATCTCCGGGCCATTCATCATTGTGATTGGAAATATATTACTCATTCCTTCACTGTCGCTGGGTCAAAATCATGGAGTTCCCTCCCTAAGGGCATTGTGGGTCAACCATATGGACTGCAGCAAGTCAAGAAGGCAGTTCACCACCACCTTTTGAAGGGCTGATAAGGATGGACAATAAATTCTGGCTCAGCCAGAAATGGCCGCATTTCATAAATGATTAAAAGAAAAATTATTAGATCCAGTTGAGGGATTGTTAATGCTGCTGGATAGTACTGCAATCTGTGCCATAACCTAACATTTCAAGCTAACCAGCATATATCATGAGTATTTAAATGGAGACTTGTAATTAAGTTCTCTTGTTGAATGCTGAGAGGGCTAGTCTTTGAATTCAACGTCAACCATTGACCATGTTGGTAATTCAGGGGAAGTAGAAGCATACAGGACAGACTGCAGAATCCTGGTGTGAACATCAGTATGTTGATTTCTGTTTAAGAATCTATTCTCACTGGCCTAGTTGTTATCATTGAATGAATGATGCCATTATAACCTGGTTACAGCATTAAATATGTATGGACTCTCATTGTGCATTAATACTTTGCTTTGGCATGAAAGCATTGCTACTTTGTACTGACAGTCTCAGAGTGTCCAGTTTGACCTGTATCTGGAGTGAACTGAGACAAGATGGGATGCAGGACGATACTAGCAGTGATCAATTTGAAATGTCATGGAGCCTAAATCCAGGGCATATAAAATCCGGTTTAACCTTAAGAATCCTAATAAACAGGAATTAAAGTAGGCCGTTCGGCCCCTCCATCCTGCCCCACCATTCAGTAGGATCATGGCTAAACTCTTCACGTTCTCTTTCTTACTCTTTCCCCATAACCCTTAATTCCCCTCCTGATCCGGAATAGAAAATGGCTTAGAATATGCTGAGCACTTCTTTAAACCTTTTCTAATTATCTGGCCCCATTTTAAATAAGCAGAGGGCAATAATCTTACCCCAACTTGATCCCTAAACTTTTAAATGCTTAATCATAGAAACAGAAAGAGACACGTACATATATCCACATTTATGTGAAACTCTTCCTGAAATGAGACATTTAGCCAATTATACAGGAGCCTAGCAATGATATCAGTTAGCTAGCACACACAAAATGCAGCGACTACTATCAAACTGACCTTGAATGATACACAAACTCCCCCTCAGCTCTATGAAAACAAATAGGATTAAAACAGCATAAACTAAGTGCAACTTAACCTCAAATAAAACTCTTCTGCCTTTTCTACGGCTTGTACTAATTTGCTGTTCATTCATCAATTCTCTGAAGTGCTTTTGATCAATTTACTTTATTAAAGACCTTCAATGTACAATGCAATGGATCCATCATAGTAAGGTGCTCTGAATTATTCTGTTTCCTTTCAGAACTGAATCCTGACACTTTACCCCTACTGGCTACTAATGTTGAGATGAAGATTATATCCAGACAACTAAAGATGGTAAGAAATACACTTTATTGTTTTGTCATCTCAGGTGAATTTGCGAGGAGGGAACAGAGATACACAGACAAATTTAATTTCTGTTGGGTCGCCAGAGTCAGAAAGGTTTTGGGCACCCAAACATCAGAGATGGGGTTAATTACAAGATCAAAAAGGAGTTTAGCAAAAAAGACAGTTGCAGGAACCAAGACAGATATTTAAGTTTAAAAAATCACACAGTACCAGGTTATAGTCCAACAGATTTATTTCAAAGTACTAACTTTGGGAGTGCTGCTCATTCATCAAGTAGCTGTGGAGCAGGATCATCAGGCACAGAATTTAGAGCAAAATATCACAGATATTTAAGAAAATTGTTTGTGACTCAGAGCCAAGAGGTACCTTTGATATATGCGAAAGAGGGATTCTCGGAAGGGGAAATCAACCATGGTTAGCCTCAAAGGTTAAGGATAACATCAAACTGAAAGAAAATGTTTATCGCCTGATGAACATTAGTGGAAAACTTAAACAACTGGGAAACTTCAAAGCCAACAGAATATGACCAACCAAAACTTCAAAGGAGAAAAATAAAGTATGAGGGCAAACTAACAAGTAATAGAGCATCAGACAGTAAGAGCTTCTTGAAATCTAAAAAAAGGAAACATGGAGTCAGAGTGAACATAGGCCCCTTAGAGAATGAATGGGGAAATAATGATGAGGCGGTAAGAAATGGCAGAGGAGTTGATAACTACTCTATGTCGGTCTATATGGTAGACAACCTTCAATAGCATTCCAAAGATAATAAATAAACAAAACTCCAAGGTGGATGGAAATAAACAATAATGAGAGAAACTAGTGGGAATAAACATCATTTTGTCCCCTCAACTTGATTGGACTCATTCTAGGCTTTTAAAGGAAATAACTTCATAGATAGTGGATGCACTGGTTGTAAGCTTCCAAGAATCCTTCAGTTCAGGAAAAGTCCCAGATGATTGGAAAACTGGCAACGTAACACTTATTAAAAAAAGGGAGACAAAAAACAGTTAACTAAAAGTGAGGAAATTTAACATCTGTCATTAGGAAATATTAGAGTACATTACAAAGAATGTAGTAAATGTATTAGAGTCACTATGGATTCATGAGGGGCAAATTATGCCCGAAGGTCATAAGAAGAGGTAACAGCAGAGTAGATAAAAGGAAATCAGTAGGTATAATATATTTGAAATTCCATAAGGTGTTCAATAAGGTACCAATGATAAAGGTATTTAATAAGGGCCCATAGTGTTAGGAGTAGTATATTAGCATGGCTAGAGAATTGGCTAACCAGTAGAAGACAGAGAGTTGGAGTAAAGGAAGCATTTTCAGGATAGCAATCTGTAACTAGTGGAGTGTCACTGGGACCCAGTGGAGGACCACAATTATTTACAATCTATATTAATGACTTGGATGAGCAAAGTGAATATACTATAGCCAAGATTGAAGATGAGTCAAAAGTAGGTAGTAAGGCAAGTTGTGAGGATGGCACAGGAGTGTACAGAGGGATAGAGACAGATTGTGAGTGTGAAAGGACTTGTCACAGAAATATTCACCATGCTGTGCTATCCATTCCTTGTCCTTAGAGTCATGCAGATCCTTTAGTCCAACCTGTCCATGCTGACCAGATAGCCGAAAGTAATCTTGCCCCAATTACCAGCAATTGGCCCATATCCCTCTCAACCTTCCTATTCATTTACCCAAGCAGATACCTTTCCAAATCTGTTATATAAATGACAGAAAAACTGTGGACCCAGCTCCAATCTCCATAATACACTGCTGGTCACAGACTTCTGGTCCAAAAGCAACCCTCTACCATCACCCTCTGTCTTCTACCATCAGGCCAATTTTAAATCCAAATGGATAGTTTCATAGTAATAGGAGCAGGAGTAGGCCATTTGGCCCATTGAGCCTGCTCCGCTATTCATTAAGGTTACGGCTGATCTATTCATCATCTCAGCTCCTCCTACCTGCATTATGCCATAACTCTTTATTCCCCTACCATGCAAAAGTCCATCCAACTGTGTCTTGAATATATTTAATGAAGCTGCCTCTACTGCTTCCTTGGGCGGAGAATTCCATAGATTCACTACTTTTTGGGAAAAGCCCTTCCTCTACATTTCTGTTCTAAATCTGCTTGCCCTAATCTCGAGACCATATCCCCTAGCCCAAGTCTCACCCACCAGCAGTAACAACTTGCCTGCCTCGACCTTATCTACCCCTTTCATAATTTTATATGTTTCTATAAGATCCCCTCTCATTCTTTTAATTTCTGGTGAGTACAGTCTCTGTATTCCATGTGATCAGACCTTGCTAATCAGTCTACCATGTGGAACTTTGCCAAACGCCTTACTGAAATCCATATAGTCAACGTCCATGATTCTGCCTTCATGAATCCTCTTCGTCATTTCTTCAAAAAATTCAAACTAGTAAGACATGACTTCCCACACACAAAGCCATGTTGACTATCCTTAATCAGTCCTTGTCCTTCCGTGTACATATAAATCCTACACCTCAGAATCCCCTCTAACAACTTGCCCACCACTGATGTCAGGCTCACTGCTCTATAGATCCCTGGATTTTCCTTACCACCTTTCTTAAATAGTGCACCACATTAGCCAACCTCCCGTTTTCGGGTACACCACCCATGGCTATTGATGATACGATTATTTCAGCTTGTGGCCATGCAACCACTTCCCTAGCTTTCCACGAAGTTTGAGGGTATACCTGATCAGGTGCTGGAAATTCATCCACCTTTATGCATTTTAAGGATTCCTCTGTAATATGGGCACTTTTCAAGACATCATTATTTATTTCCCATGTTCTCTATCTTCCATATCCTTCTCCACAGTAAACACTGAGGCACAATGCTTGTTTAGTACTTCCTCCGTCTCCTGTGGTTCCACACATAACTGGCCTTGCTAATCTTTAAGGAGCCCTAATCTCTGCCCAGTTACTGTTTTGTCCTTAATGTATTTGTAGAATGTCTTTGGATTCTCCTTTACCCTATTTTCCAAAGCTACCTCATGTCTCCTTTTTGCCCTCCTGATTTCCCTCTTAAGTATACTCCTACTGCCCTTATATTCCTCAAAGGATTCATTCAATCCCTGCTGTCTATACCTGACATACGCTTCCTTCTTTTTCTTGACCAGAACTTCAACTTGTCATTTCATCCGGCATTCCTACCGGTCTCGCGCTTCACCCTAACAGGAACACACTATCTCTGGATTTTCATCTTTGAAGGCTTCCTACTTTCAAGCCATCAATTTACCTGTGAATATCCACCCCAATCAACTTTTGGAAGTTAAATAGAATAAATTGGCACCCTTACAGTGTGGGAACAGGCCAATTGGCCCAACAAGTCCACACAAAGTCTCTGAAGAGCACCCCACCCAGACTCATCCCCTCACCCTCTCCCTGTAATGTCTGTTTTTCCAATGGCTCGTTTACATAACCCAGCTTTGGAATGTAGGAGTAAACCAGAACATCCAGAGAATGTGCAAACTCTACATAGACAGTCACCCAGGTGTGGAATTGAACCCTACTCCCTGGCACTGTGAGGCAGCAGTGCTAACCTCTGAGTCATTGTGATGTCCCAAGTATTGTCAAAATTGGCCTAACTCCAATTCAGAACACTGAATTTTAGATCAGATTTAAACTTTTCCATAGCTATTTAAAAACTAATAAATCTATGTTCACTGGCCCCAAAGTGCTTCCCCACTGACACCTCAGTTACTTGCCCTGACTTATTTCCCAAGAGTAGGTTAAGATTTGCACCTTCTCTGGTAGGTGAATCTGCAATCTGAATATGAAAATTTTCTTGTACATAACAAGGTACTTAACAAGTACCTCTCCATCTGATCCCTTAACACTATGGCAAGCCTACTCTATGTTTGGAAAGTTAAAATCCCCTACCATAACCACACTGTTATTCTTACAGATAAGTAATTGCTCTGCACTTTATGCAGTGTACAACTGATTTGATCAGTACAAAATACTGTGACATTTCTTTTACAGTTTTAAGACAGAATAAAAGAAGACAGAAGACTAACTAAAATATTTTGTGCTAATTTGTTTTTCAGCTGGAAAAGATGGAAGAAAGATTTTTCATTTGTTTTGCACCTGAAATGCAAATCGATCCAGCTGAGGAGACTCTCGAGAGCCTGGCCCTTCAGTTCACAGAGAGCGAGTTTGAAATAACTCAGGGGATCCTGGAAGAATTTGGATTTCACCTAAAGAGCGAAAACACTTCAATCTCATGTGAAATGCATCACAGAAATGAGGATATGTTCTGTTCCATCTTTGTTGTTCTGAGTGTTCTCAAAGCATTAGATGACCAAGTAAAGATGTAATGATTTACATTGGTCAGCTATATTCCTTGAAGATTTACCCCTTCTCCTTCCAATTAGCTCCCTGCTAACCCAAGGCTGCATCCTTTTTCTATCCTTGAATGAAGGCAAAATACTGCACATGCTGAAATCAAAACCCAACACATCATCAGTTGAGAGAGAAACAGTGTTAACGTTTCAAGTCCAGTATGACTCTTCCCCAGCACATTCTCTTTTCTGTCTCTTTGAGAACTTGAAACACCGTTATTGGCTGCAAAAGAAGCTTTCCATGTATTGCACTTGCTTATATTAGTGAAGAACTGTAAAGTACGTATTTCAGTCAGCACTCTGCGAGGGAAGTTGGATATGTTGCTGCATCTTGTTGTACCACCTGAAATCTGTTTTAATAAAGTCTGGTGGAAAATAAATAATTTGTATTTACATTGTGCCTTTGACAACATTCGGACATTTCAAAGATCTGTGCAACTAATTAAATACTTGTGCATTATCATCACCACTGTAATGTGGAGACATGGCTTCTCAGACAGCCAACTTGCACAAACAGTACATGATAATGGCCAGGCGGTGTGTCTTCTCATTGAGGAATAAATATTGGCCAATATTAGCTTCATGGCCTAACGGGAAGCTGCGCATAGCAACAAGAACTTGCCTTTATAACAACAACATCACATTCCAAGGCATTTTGCAGAACTATAATTCAAACAAACACTAAGATGGATCATGTGGTAGATTTAGAGAGGACCTTAAACAAGGAGAATTCAAGGCTAACTAAGGAACTGATTACCAGAGACTGTGGCCCAAGAAAACAGTAGATGTAGATAACAACTGTAGGTTGAAGGAAGCAAAGGAGGAACAAGAGCCCAGAGCTGGAGGAGCACAAAGTTCTGAGAGATTTTAAAAGCTCACAGAGATATCGAAGAATGAGACCAAACAGTGATTTGAACAAAGGATCAAGAACTCTTGAATGGCCTTTGCTAATGTCCTAGCCACCTCGTTGGTTTCCTTGATAAATGGTGTTTAACATGTGCATTCCTTAGTAGCTCAATCCTGTCCTGAATTTGAATTTCTTACTGGAGGCTTTTTAGCTTTCAAAATGACGGCAGAGTAAGAAGTTCCAGTCAGAGCTCCTCTGCCCATCAGTTCCTTTTCTTTCTCCTCTTTATAGTACTTTTTCTTCCCCTCCCCAACTTTTAACCACCCTGACCTGGAGAATTGAGTCAAGGGATACAAATCCTGGAGCGGGGAGCAGAGTGAGTGTGGGCCGAGTCCCGGAACGGGGAGCAGAACGAGTCCTGGACAGAGGCCAGATCTTGGAGGCAGCGTGCCCGCATGTGAAAGCCAGTGGGTACAGACTCATGTTGGAAAGGACTAGGACTTAAGTACTTTGTCGTGAATTTTTATTATCATTATGAATTTTTAAACTCTATTCCCATGCTAACCAATTTTTTAAACTCTGTAACAATGCTTAAAGTAAGTCTACCTAGGTATAGTATCAAGGTAAAGTATCCGCACCAGAATACTCTGTAGCTCCCCTGGCCCTAAGAGGTGACATTACACACTTTTCAATGCACTCAAACGAATGCCTGTGACAATAAAGGCTAATTTATTCTAATCTATTCTATGCTATTCTATTCTAAAGTGTCTGTAAAGTTCTTTGCTCATTTTATTTATGATTTTTGATGATTTAAGTCTGAACTTTGCTTTTCAATTTGTTAAATGTCATCCTTTCATGCATATTTTGTTACTCTGTTTTGTCAGCATCTTTGTCATTGACGGTTTGACTTCTTGTAGTATTTGCTTTACCTTATTCAAGGTATTTCATTAGTATCATTCATAGAAAGTTTGCTCTTTTTTAAAGCAGAATAATTTACGCTGAACTGTACCTTTGCAAGTAACTCATACTGCTGTCCAATATTTTTATCAATTTCTTCTTCCTAATCTATCTGCCTTTCTTAGTTTGATGTTCAGCTCCTGATTTTTTTTCCCCAGCCCCATTACATTTGGAATTTGTCTCACTTATACCCTTTACAAATTTTATGTGAAACTTTGTTATCTTATCACCTCTAATTCCTCACACTTACTTAATTACCTGCCCTGGAGATTATTTTTCCTTTGTGTTTACCATGGAAAAAGACATGAAGACTTCAGAACTCGGTGAAGTTAGTGGTGACAACTTGGGGACAGTCAATGTCTCAGTAGAAGTGGTGTTGAATGTATTAAAATGTATGAAGATAGATAAATCTCATGGTCCTGGCTGGATATATCCAAGAACTCTGCAAGAGGCGAGAGAAGAAATTGCAGGGGTCCTGGCAGATATGTTTGCATAATCATTAGACAGGGATGAGGTCCTAGAAGATTAGAGGGTAGTAAATGTTGTGCCAATATTCAAGAAAGGCTGCAAAGAAAAACCTGGGAACTATAGACCAGTAAATCTAACATTTGTGGATTCTGAGGAATAAGATATACATGTATTTGGAAAGACGGGGTTTGATTAAGAGTAGTCAGCATGACTTGGTGCATGAGAGATCATGTTTCACAAATTTGTTAGAATTCAATGATGAAGTGACCGGAAAGGTTGATGAGAGCAGGGTGGTGGATGTAGTCTATATTGATTTAAGTAAGACCTTTTGTAAGGTTCCAAATGGTAGGCTGCTTTAGAAGGATCGATTGCATGGAATCCAAGGGGAGCTGACAAATTGGATACACAATTGGCTTGATGGTAGAAAGCAGAGGGTAATAGTGGAAGAATGCTTGTCAGACTGAAGGCCTGTGATTAGTGGTGTATCTCAGGAGTTGGCACTGGGCCCTTTGCTGTTTGTTATCTATATTAATGATTTGGATTGGAATGTACAAGGCATGATTAGTAGTATGCACATGACACTAAAATAGACAGTATCATGGACAGTGAGGGACGTTATCAGAAGTTGCAACAGGACCTTGATCAGCTGGGATAGTGGGCTGAGAAATGGCAAATGGAGTGTAATATAGATAAGTGTGAAGTCTTGTATTTTGGAAAGTAGGAGGAGTTTTAGGTGAATGGTAGTGCCTTAAGGACTGTAATGGAACAGAGCGACCTTGGAGTTCAGGTGCACAGTTCTCTGAAAGTGGAGTCCCAGGTAGATAGGACAGAAGGCTTTTAGCACAGTAGCCTTCATCACTCAGGGCATTGAGTGTAGAACTTGGGAAGTTATGTTGCTGTTGTATAGGACATTGGTGAGGCAGCACATGGATGTTGATATATATCAGTTTCTAGTTAAGAAATTAATTCTGTATCCACAATAAGAACAATATTTCACTACCAGCTCTCGCTACTTTACTTTGGCAAGTTGAAATCTCTCATGATTATTGTTCTGTATGTTTTATTAAGTTAATAGATTTGGATGCATATTTTTACTCCAATTCCCTAAGTAGTCTGGCAAATGAACATATTAGCATTAGAATCTCTTCTTGTCCTTTAGCTTAATCCATGGATTCTCTTTCTAGATTAGTGTTAGCTATCTCATTTTATTAATACTATTGCACTGTCTCTAACAATACTGCAAACCCACCCCCTTCCTCCTTCCCTATCTCTTTAAGTATTTAATTGTCATTGCTATTCTTTCATTTTTCTATTACCAATATTATTTCTGATTACTTCTCTCTTATGGTTTGCTTCATGATGGCATCTTAGAAGCAATGGTCATTTCCATCCAAACATCCAAATATACAGTGTAATGCAAGTACTTTAACATTTCCAGGTATAAACAGTTGTGTCAGGGGTTCTGTTCACTTTAGGAGCTGTCTCTGATCTATCTGGGTTACTGTCATGTACTATGCAAGTGTAAATAAAGGGTAACTTGGTGACAGGATAACGACCTTCGTGAAGTTATTTCAACTGGGACAGGTTTTTATTGAAAGGCTATCAATTATTTTCTGAATCAGCTATTTCACACAGTCGGAGTTTTTAAACAAAGCTGCAGAGCAATTTTGGAAGCATTTTCACCACAAAAGTTGCACTGGTTCAAGAAAGCCCAACAGCAACCTGTTAAGTACAATCTGATATGTATAATGCACGGGAGCCTTAATATTAAAATGCCTCAGCATCATTGTTTATTTCAGCTTTGTCTATCTGACTATCCACTGTACAATGGCAAGGCAATAATGGTGGGTGGGTGGTGGAACAGGATTTTGGGGTGTTGGATGATGGTTGTGAGGTGAGGGGATGGTTGGAGTGGACTGTGTGGGGAATGGGAATAGGGGGAGCGTGGATGGGGTAGGGGTGGAGGGACAGGGTGAGGTGGTGGGTGGGAATGATCAACATGATTAATGGATGATCAAGGAACCATTGCTCATTCTTGTTGTTTTATATCAGTCCTAATATTGAAAGCCAATTCCTGTTTAGGAATTCCAAACTTTTAGTTTTGTTTCTTCAGGATTTGAGTGGAAGAAATGTGAAAATCAATGTCTGCATCTTAGTAAGTCTGCAGTATATTTCTTAATGCATTTTGTCACTAATCTAAATAAAGAACACCACCATCCCATTGTTGTGAAGGTAAAAATCAGAATCAAATTATCTTTAATGTATAACATTCAGAAGAATCCAGCTTCACCTGCACAATTTCTCAGATTATTAACAGTAACTCAAATTAATTGAACATTATGATGTTATTATTTGGTCCATCAACTTTCTGTTTTAACATGCATAGTCATCTCTTACAATAAGAATAGTATGTCCCATATTCAATAGCGTGGAACCTCCACTGTCCACAAGATGTAAGCCCATTTTATGCTGAAGCCACAAAGGAACTTGAGGTAGTCCCAAGGAAATTCCTGCTTATCTACCAAACACCAAAGGGCACCCTGCTCTCTGTCTCTCTGGATAATCAAACATTGGACTTACCTGAAAAGATCTAACTGGACTACATGAGAAGTTTAACGTTCCTTAGAGTAATTCCCCTGCATCCAAAAAGTATCCAATGGTGTGACATGACTTATTTACCTGGATATTTACCCAGAAGATATTAAGAATTTTGCAAATCAGAGTCAGATATCCTGAAATCTTAGTAAGAATAAATGTTTGCTTATTAGCATCATTCTCTGCCCAGATAGCTGAGATTGACAATTCACTTCCTGAACTAACCAAGCTGTCTAAAGACAAATCCCTGCTGTTCCTCAACATTTTCCTTTAGGTTCAAGGCAGCAGTGATAATCTTCCAGATTTTGAGACAATGGTTTGTACTTTCATCTTTGAAATTTAAAAGTAGAGATCTTGCTGGCCAATAATGTTTTTGTGTTAAGCGTTTCTTTTCTTTTGGAAGGATTGATTTCAAAATTGGGAAATAAAAAAAAATCCATTGGAATAAAATTTGCTCAACTGTAATCAGGCTGCTGACTTGCTGTCATAAAGCCTGAGATGGACTAAGTCATGAATACACCACAATTTTTGCAAACTATCTTCCAATGCCACTTTCACACTGTTAAGCTGGACAGATGACAAATCATGTTGTGTGATTCTTAAGAACGTAAGTAACATGAGCAGAATTAGAGCTAAGAGCAGCAAGGAGGGGACATGAAAAGTCCTTGGTTGGTAGGATTAGGGAAAACCCAAAGGCTTTCTATAGGTATGTCAGGAATAAAAGAATGACTAGGATAGGAATAGGTCCAGTCAAGGTTAGTAGTGGGAAGTTGCGTGTGGAGGCTGAAGAAATTGGGGCGACACTGAATGAATACTTTTCGACAGTATTCACTCAGGAACATGACATTGTTGCTGATGTGAATATTGAGTCACAATTAATTAGAATGGATGGCTTTGAGGTATGTAGGGAAGAGGTGTTGGGAATTCTGGAAAGGGTGAAAATAGATAAGTCCCCTGGGCCTGATGGCATTTATCCTAGGATTCTCTGGGAAGCAAGGGAGGAGATTGCAGAGCCATTGGCCTTGATTTTTATGTCCTCGTTGTCTACAGGAATAGCGCCAGAAGACACAGAGGATAGCAAATGTGGTTCCCCTGTTCAAGAGGGGGAGTAGGGATAACCCTAGTAACTATAGGCCAGTGAGTCTTACCTCTGTTGTGGGCAATGTCTTAGGGAGAATTGTAAGGGATAGGATATATGAACATCAGGATAGGAATAATGTGATCAAGGATAGTCAGCATGGTTTTGTGAAGGGCAGGTCGTGCCTCACAAACCTTATTGAATTCTTTGAGAAGGTGACTAAGGAGGTGGATGAGGGTAAAGCGGTAGATGTGGTGTATGTGGATTTTAGTAAGGCAATTGATAAGGTTCCCCATGTTAGGCTACTGCAAAAAATACGGAGGTATGGCATTGAGGGTGCATTAGAGGTTTGGATTAGGAATTGGCTGGTTGGAAGAAGACAGAGGGTAGTAGTTGATGGTAAAGGTTCATCTTGGAGTGCAGTTACCAGTAGCGTTCCACAAGGATCTGTTTTGGGACCATTGCTGTTTGTCATTTTTACAAATGACCTGGAGGAGGGGCTAGAAGGTTGGGTGAGCAAGTTTGCGGATGATACGAAAGTCAGTGTAGTTGTTGACAGTGAGGAAGGATGTGGCATGTTACAGCGGGATATAGATAAGCTGCAGAGCTGGGCAGAAAGGGGGCAAATGGAGTTCAATGTAGCTAAGTGTGAAGTGATTCACTTTGGTAAGAGTAACAAGAAGATGGAGTACTGGGCTAATGGTCAGATACTTGGTAGTGTGGATGAGCAGAGGGATCTTGGTGTCCATGTACACAGATCTCTGAAAGTTGCCACCCAGGTAAATAGTGCTGTGAAGAAGGCATATGGCGTACTGGCTTTTATTGGTAGAGGAATTGAGTTCCGGAGTCCTGAGGTCATGTTGCAGTTGTATAAGACTCTGGTGCAGTCGCATCTGGAGTATTGTGGGCAGTTTTGGTTGCCATACTATAGGAAGGATGTGGAGGCACTGGAATGGGTGCAAAGGAGGTTTACCAGGATGTTGCCTGGTATGGTAGGAAGATCATATGAGGAAAGGCTGAGGCACTTGGGCTGTTTTCATTGGAGAAAAGAAGGTTTAGGGGTGATTTGATAGAGGTGTACAAGATGATTAGGGGTTTAGATAGGGTTGACCATGAGAACCTTTTTCCACTTATGGGGTCAGATATTACAAGGGGGCATAGCTTTAAATTAAGGGGTGGTAGGTATAGGACTGATGTTAGGGGTAGATTCTTTACTTAGCAAGTCATGAGTTCATGGAATGCCCTACCAGTAACAGCGGTGGACTCTCCCTCTTTATGGGCATTTAAACGGGCATTGGATAGGCATATGGAGGATAGTGGGCTAGTGTAGGTTAGCTTGGCTTGGATCGGTGCAACATTGAGGGCTGAAGGGCCTGTACTGCGCTGTTTTTCTATGTTCTATGTTCCATGTTCTAATTAAGTATGCCGTACAAACGATCAAAACTTAGTGAAATGATACAAGGTCATGAAATTCAAAATGAATCACAAAATGGACAACAGTAGACGAAATGCAATTCAATTGCATATCAAATTTATTTATGAAGATTTATTTATTATCTATTACATATCAAATTATAAATTGGCTTCACCATTAAAAAGTTACATCGTCCCAAAGAACTCCTCTTTTCGTCACATAGCTACATTTTATTTCCATGAAAATATTACTCACTACTTTAAACTGAAGGAGCCATTTGCAAGATTTCCTTGAGTGAAAGAAGGAGGAACGTCAGAAAGAAAGTATGCTACACAAAGCACACCACATACACATACACAAACACAGGTCATAGAGTCAGACAGCATGGAAACAAACCCTGCATTAATTTTTTTAAAAAGGCAAGAGAGTCTCATAAAAAAAGGGTGGCACAGTGGTTAGCACTACTACCTCACAGTGCCAGGGACCTGGGTTCAATTCCCGCCTCGGGCAACTGTCTGTGTGGAGTTTGTACATTCTTCCCATGTCCTTCGGGTGCTCCGGTTTCCTCCCACAGTCCGAAGATGTGCAGGTTAGGTGAATTGGCCGTGCTAAATTACCCATAGTGTTAGGTGGATTAGTCAGAGGTAAATATAGGGGGGTGGGTTTCTCTTCGGAGGGTCAGTGTGGACTTGTTGGGCCAAAGGGCCTGTTTCCACACTGTAGGTAATCAATTCTTGATTGAAATACTTGACCTGTTGATTTAACCTGACCATATGTTTGTTTAATTGATGATTAATTACCATTAGTAGTGAAATCTACTGATACTTTTGAATTCTTTCTGAAAAGATTTTTGTCCAATTTGCTTTATCACTGGGCATTGTCTTTTGAAATGCTGAGAATAAAAAGCAAGGCTGTAGTGAGAGTCATTCAGTTGTGCTGTTTGTTACAACACAGGGTAAACCCCCTCTGCTTAAAGGTATAGTACACCCACATCTTCATAACATGTTACAAATCCTTTACATCTCCTTTATCGTTGCCAAAAAGTTACAGTTCATTTGTTCATTCCTGTGTTCTGGATTAATTGTTTAAAACAAGCTGAATAATGTGAAGGGAAGATTTTCATTCTATTTTTTGAACACTTAAGAAAGGTGTACATCAAGCTGCAGATACAGATCGAAGTGACTGGTCTCAGTCATTTTGGTGACTTGTTAAATTCAGCTCAGACTTTTATTGAATGTCTCATGAAGCATGGCTCAACCAGGTCAGCTGATAACAGTAGCCATCTGATGTCAGTGTTTTACCTTTTATAATAAACATTTCAGTCCACAATAATTTCCAGTAGTAGGTGCTGATGATGGATGTCAAACAGTGACAGTCCATTTTTGCCACTGTCATATAAATCCCATTGTCCCATTGGACACAAAAGTCAATCTAATTTTAACTTTCTACTCTTGCACATTCCCCCACATATTTGAAGTTTGACCAAATGTGTGAAAGTCTCCAACCTGACCTTCAAATACTGGAGCTGATGGAAGATAAGGACGCAGCACGTGTGGAGAAGCTGCTGGATCTGTTAGGAATTCAGAAGGCTGATCCACTGGGACAGCCCCTCACCTTGACACCTGGTCAGAATGAAGTCATTAAGACTGTAGCCATTCTCATCCAGTCACTCAACGGTATGAAATAAAATATATTTTGTGAAACTTACAGTTCATTAATAAGTTAACTTCTACCTTCCGATGCCGAGAGCTCACCTCTAGATTTTCATTCTTTAACCCCCCCTTCTCTATCACACTCTTGCCTCTTTTAACATATTCCTTAAAATTCCCTTTTTGATCATGATTGATGGTTTGATGTTAATTTGTTTTTGATACCATCCCTATGAAGTGCCACAAATACATGCAGAGGTGAACATGGTATTATCAAACAACTGACATCAACACCAAAGGATCCAGTTGGTTGATTGCTAACATTGTCTGTCTACTGTATTGCTGGGCTCTGTGCCGTAACCCAATATATTTCTGGCTGTAAGCTGACCAGTATGACTGAAGTGCATTTAAAGAGAGATTCCTTGAAAAGCACCCTAACTAAAAGCTGAGAAGGAGATGCTTTGAATCACAGGGTCAGCAATCAGTCATGTTGAGTTTTCTGAAACAGAGGCACTAGGAACAGACTGGAGATTGGGAGGCTTGAACATTTTGAGTTAAGGACACTTTGTTACTGATCCAATTGTTTCAGTTGTCTTATAGTTGCTCTGGTACTGACTGGAAAAGCTATTTGACCAAAGGAAGGGTGTGACAACAAACTGTTATAAAGTTGAATGCCTGTGGACTATGAGTGACAATTTACAATGCAAGTTTAGCTTTGCTGTGAAGGAATGCACTGACAATATTTGCAGTGACCTGATGCTGGAGTGAATGTGAATGAAACTCTCTGGAATGAGCAGTAGATCTTATGAGGAAAGATTAAACAGAATAGAATTGCTTCCACTGGCGTGTAGAAAACTGATGGGGGACTTGACTGAAACTTGCAATATCGTGACTGTCTTGACAAAATCCGCATGGAAAGGTTGATTCCTCTTGCAACTGAGTTCTTTTTACAAGGCACTGTTTAAAATGTGAGTTTGCCCACCTAGAACAGAGATGAGGAAATTAAGGTTCTCTCAGAGGGCTGTGTGACTTTGGAATTCTCAAAAGCTGGTGGAGACAGGTTCACTAAATATTTGTGAAGCTGTTACAGACATTCTTGTCAGGCAGTGATATCAAGGATTATTGGGGTGGATTGGAATGTGGAAGGCAAAACACAAACAGAGCATTTATTATTAGTATTTATTTATTGGCAGAGCAGGAGAGAGAGGCTGAATGGTTTAATTCTGCTGCTAATTTGTATGTTCATAGGCAAAGAGGAGGATGATTAGCATTGCTCTGTCCAGGTCAATGCCAGATCTGTCTTACAATGTGTTTAGAGTTTGTTGGCACTTCTTGAAATATTTTCAATCTATCTGACCCAAATTTAAACAACTCCACCCAAGTCGGTGCTGTAAATATCTAAAATCTTTCCTGTTGAGTGAGGGTTGTGTACATGTTGATATCCGGATATACAAAAAGTTGTTTCTGGAGCCAGATATTTAGCCTTCCAACAAGGCAAGACCAAGGAATGGTTTTAGTTCACTGGAGCACAAACTGAGCCAACATCCCCAGGGTCAGACTAACAACAGAATTTCCTCAGCTGAATGAAATCCAGTTGCATTCAATAACTTTAATTTAAATTTCTCTATCTTCATGACATCATCCTTCACAGTCACAGATTCAGACAAGCACAGACATCAAACGTAAGGACATGTTACTCTATGACCTCAGCATTGTGAAAGAGCTAGCTTTCAAAGGTGGGCCTTTAATGAACACTGAGAGGTCTGACCATTAAAGGAAGTTACTCTCAAGATTACAGATTGATTGTTTTCTAATCCCTTTTTATCTGCTTTTGTCATTATTTGCTTTATTTTTTTGATGATATAAGTTCAATGTTCCTTTTAACTCTTTATTCATCCATATATTCCTTTATTGGCTAGTTTGGTTTTGTACCTTTAGCAAAACACAATTCTCCTGAAAGCTGCAGATGAACTTTCTAATTGTTTCCCTCTGGTCATGTTGACCTTTGTCAATGTTTTTTTTCCCAGATTGTAGACTCATACACTCATACAGCAGGGAGACAGACTCTTCAGTCTAACTCATCCTTGCCAACCAGACATCTCAATCTGACCTAGTCCCATTTACCAACATTTGACCCATATCCCTCTAAACACTTCCTATTCAAATGCCCATCCAGATGCCTTTTAAATGTTGTAATTGTATTAGCATCCACCACTCCGTTTCGTAGTTCATTCTACACATGCACCACCCTCTGTGTGAAAAGGTTGTCCCTCAGGTCCATTCCTTTCCCCTCTCACCTTAAATCTATGTCTTCTAGTTCTGGAACCCCCTATCTTGGGGAAAAGACCTTGGCTATTCACCCTATTTTTCCCAGTTTAATCTTCTTCCCCTAATAATTTGACTTTCCAATCTATTACTTTGCTCTTTGAAAATGTTGGAAAAGAGAATGCTCCAAAGTAGAGTCAAACTGGACTTGAAATGTTAACTCCGTTTCTCTCTCAATGGATGATGTATTGGGTTTTGATTTCATCATGTGCAGTATTTTGCCTTTATTCAAGGATAGAAAAAGGACGCAGCATTGGGTTAGCAAGGAGATGACTGGAAGGGAAGGGATAAATCTTCAAGGAATATGGCTGACTGACATAAATCATTACATGCTTACTCGGTCATCTAAAGCTTTGAGAACTTTCAGAGCAACAAAGATGGAACAGAACATACCTTCATTTCCATGATTCCTTTCACATGAGATTGAAGCGTTTTTCCCTCTCTTCAGGTGAAATCCAAATTCTACCAGGATCCTCTGAGTTATTTCAAACTCGCTCTCTGTGAACTGAAGGGCTAGGTTCTCCAGAATTTCCTCCGCTGGGTTGATTTTCCTTTAAAATGCGGAATATTTGGGGAGATTCAAGGTGGCGGCAATCTGAAAAGTATGCTGTGTTGAGCTCTGTGCCACACCCCAGACAAGGTGAGCTCCTAAACCCCCGCCACCACCCACCACCCCCACCCCAGCTACTCCTGAGGAAAACTTTCAGTACAAAGCAGGCAAAGCACCTAGACCCCTTGAAATTAGGATTTGGAGACTCTGGAATCGAAATGAAGATGTCTAAAGGAGAGGGAGCTAGGGGAGAGCAGCAGGGACAGTACTCCCCTGCTGTGTCGGGTGCACCTGTAGCTGCTGCTTCAACTCCTGTGCCGGCGCCTTTAAGCTCGGAGGGGCAGCAGTACCTACTCACAGAGTTTGCAAAACCCTGTGAAAAAAAATTGAAACAGCGCTGGAACTGATTTCTGCCATGCTGACAAAGCATGAGCAGGAGATCCAGGCGTTGGATTGCTGCGTGGAAGCGGTTGAGCAAAGGACTGCAGCCTCTGAGACTGTGACGGAGAACTCCAAGGGGCGGCTCCAAACCTTGGAAGACCAGCTTCGGACCTTGCGGGAACAGGTCGACGACCTCGAAAATCGAGGTGGGAGGAAAAAAGCTTACGTGTCGTGGGTCTTCCGGAGTGTGAGGAGGTCGAGAATCAGGCTGTGTTCCCTGAGAGGTGGCTCCCAGAGTTGCTGGTGCTGGAGACCAAGTCGGGCCGGGTGAGTCTGGAGCGGGCCCACCGGATTGCGATGCATAGGTTTAGGTTGGATCAGCACCCCTGCCCGGTCCTAACTGCGACTCCAGCACTATAAAGAAAAGCAAATAATAGAGACATCCAGAAAACTGGGAAGAGATCCACAGGTGAAAATGTGTTGCTGGAAAAGCGCAGCAGGTCAGGCAGCATCCAAGGAGCAGGAGAAGCGACGTTTCGGGCATAAGCCCTTCTTCAGGAATGAGGAAGGTGTGCCAAGCAGGCTAAGATAAAAGGTAGGGAGGAGGGACTTGAGGGAGGGGCGCTGGAAATGCAATAGGTGGAAGGAGGTTATGGTGAGGCTCAGTCAAATCCCTTGAACTCAGCACCACCTTCCTAACCTGCAATTTTCTTCCTGACCTCTCCCCCCCACCCCCTCTCCAGCCTATCACCCTCACCTTGACCTCCTTCCACCTATCGCATTTCAAACGCCCCTCCCCCAAGTCCCTCCTCCCTACCTTTTATCTTAGCCTCTGGACACACTTTCCTTATTCCTGAAGAAGGGCTCATGCCCGAAACGTCGATCCTCCTGCTCCTTGGATGCTGCCCGACCTGCTGCGCTTTTCCAGCAACACATTTTCAGCTCTGTGATCCAGCATCTGCAGTCCTCACTTTCTCCTAAGAGATCCACAGGCTCTGGTTTATACCAGTATCGAGGATAATGTTTTCTCAAGGCTTTTCTGGGGCCATTATTAAGAAAAGGAAGACTTCTGATGATGTTAAGAAAAAATTAAGAGACCTAAATATTCAATATTCTTTGAGGTACCCGGCAATGCTACATTTTAATTATGGGGGATCTGTCTATAACTTCAACTCTGCAGAAAAAGCAAAAAAATATGTGAACTCGCTGAAATAATAGACTGGGACCAAGGGGGAAAGAGGAGAAGATGTATGCAGACACTGGCATAAGTTTTTTTATCTTCACTTTCTTTGTTCTTTTACCTTTCGTGGTCTTGGGCCTTATAGGCTTGGTATTGCTTTAGTGTAAAATCTGGTTTGTTCCATATTATGTTCATTTGGTTATCTGTTATTGTACTGCTCTGTTTTTCTGGTTGAGGGGTGGTTACTTCTTTGATGTAAACATGTATAGGGTTGAGATGTGGAGGAGGAGGGGTGGGTGTCCATTGTTAACTTGCAGGGGTGTAAATAACATGTTTTTTTCTCTATTGCCTGGGTTTGGGGCGCAGTCTTAACTGGAGGTGCCATGATGGCTGTGAGGTTGGGAGTGAATGCCCCCTATTGGCGATGGGAGAGATCGCTGGAGACTTGTGGTTTGTGTATTTATTTGTTCAAGTTAGGAGTAGTGGTTAGTTTCTTAGTTTTAGTAGTATTGTTGGGAATAGTTTTCAGATTTGATAAAGTCTGTGTTTTTTCCAATCATCGCACATTGAATGGGCTTCTTCCTCTTGGGGGAATGTGGGCTGCAGTGTGCAGCCATGACTAGCAATCTGTTCAGGTGGGTCAACTGGAATATAAAGGGGAGCCATTTCCCCAATAAAAGGAAAAAGGTGCTCTCACATCTTAAGAAAGATGGGATTGCCATCACTCTGTTGCAAGAGACACATTTAACCGATAGGGAACATCTGAAGTTACAGCGGGGGATACGGTAGGGCATTCTTCTCTCCTTCAACTCCAAAAGCAGAGGAGTGGCCATACTGGTAGAAAGGAACCTCCTGTTTCAGGTGATAGATCAAATCAAGGTTGAGTACAAACGGTTCATCATTCTCAATGCTCTGGTACACGGAGAAGAGTATGGCATCCTGAATGTTTAGATTAGATTCCCTACAGTGTGGAAACAGGCCCTTCGGCCCAACAAGTCCATACGACCCTCCGAACAGAAATCCACCCAGACCCATTCCGCTACATTCATCCCTGACTAATGCACCTAACCTGCATATCTTTGGACTGTGGGAGGAAACGGGAGTACCTGAAGGAAACCCACGCAGACATGGGGCGAATGTTCAAACTCCACGCAGACAGTTGCCTGAGGCGGTAATTGAACCCGGTGTCTAGCGTTGTGAGGCAGCAGTGCTAACCACTGAGCCACCGTGCCACCCCTACTGTCCCCCTGCGCATCCTCTCAAATTTTTAGTTGACCGAGTCTCTAAACTAATGGCTCTTGGGGTGTGCCGTACGATTATAGGAGGAGACTTTAATTGTCTCATGGACCCTGTGGTAGACACGATGCCAAGGGGTCTGTCAGGTACACCTCTGCAGCCTAGACAGTTAGTGGATTTGTGTGAGGAGCTGAGGCTAGTGGATGTGTAGAGGTGTCTCCACCCTAATGGGAGGGATTTTACCTTTTACTCGAACCTGCACAAGTGCCACACAAGAATTGATATGTTCTTTGTTCCATCAGTTTGTTTGGACTTGGTTTGGCCTGCAGGATTGGGAACATAACTATTTCTGACCATGCTGCAGTGTACTTGGATGTTAAGACCAAGGGCAGTAGAATAGAAACATGGCGCTGGTGCATGGATCCATTTCGGTTGAGAGATGGCAACTCTGTACAGTACAATACAAGGGAGTTCAGGGCTTTTTGGGACATCAATTGGGGTACGGCCAGTAATCCACTGGTGTTTTGGGAGACCACCAAAATGCATTTAAGGGGTCAGATTCATACTCAACATGAAAAAGAGGCAGAGAGGGGAGCAGCAATGGATGCTTGAGGCCTGGCCGAAGGCAGCCGAGTCGGCTTATTATACCAGACCATCCGTGGTCAAACTGCAATGGTCATGGCTGTCCGGGCTGCTCGGAACTCAGTGCTCACACAAGTGGGGAAGAGAGGGGTCTCATTGGCAATACAAAGGCTGTTTGAATATGGGGATAAGCCAGGTAGACACCTGGCCCACCTGGCTGGGAAAAAAAGTGTTCTGTTGTCCATTGTAGGGTGAGAACTGGCAACATCACACATGAGCTGTAAAAGATTAATGCCAGATTCCAGGAATTCTATGCAGAGTTATACCAGTTGGAGGGCTGTGGGGTTGGAGAAATGAGAATGGAATCCTTTTGTGAAAACCTGGACCTCCTCTGTATAAACGCAGATCAGGCCTCCCTTTTAAATGCACGTCTGACACACAGGAGGTGCAGGAGGTGGTAAGGCATCTCCAAGGTGGCAAAACACCCAGTCCAGATGGGTTCCTGAGTGAATTTTACAAGGAGTTTATACCCATGTTAGCTGAACCACTCCTGGAGATGTATTGTCATTCATACAGCCAAGACTGTCTTCCGCCCTCTCTTAGGGAGGCCAATATCTCCCTTATTTTAAAGAAAGGGAAAGACCTCAAGGACTGCACGTCATTCAGACCCACCTCGTTACTGAATGTAGGCTTCAGAACTTTATCAAAGGTGCTGGCTGTGAGGTTGGAAAAGGTGTTGACTGTTATTATAAAAGAGGATCAGATGAGTCTTATCAAGGGCCGCAGCTCCTCTAACAGCATCAGGCGGGTATTGAACACAGTGTAAGCTTTTCAGCAGAGATTGGTTCCCGGCTTGGTGGTCTCCCTGGATGCAGAGGAGACTTTTGATCTGGTGGAATGGTCATATCTCTTTGATGTTCTAGATCATTTTAGCCGAGGAGAGGCCTCCACCAAGTGGGTGGCAGTGTTACATAGAGACCCCAAGCCATTAAGAATGGTGTGAAATCGAGTAAATTTAGTGATGGGAGAGGCAGCTGACAGGGATGTCCTCTCTCGCCACTGTTAATTACCTTGGTAATTGAGCCATTGGGGGAAGCCATCCGAAAGGAGCCTGGAATAATAGCTCCAAAAGTGGGAATTGGGGAACACGAAATTACTCTTTACGCAAATGGTTTTGGCTTACCTGGAAAAGTCCGTAACCCAACTAATGCAAACAATTAAATAATTCAACAGTTTTCCGGGACACGGGATAAATAGTGCAAAGATGGAGGTCATGCCCGTGGGGGGATTGGTGGAAGTGTCTGAACTGGAGGACAGTTTCTTTTTCGGTGATCACAGAAATGTTTTCTCTATCTGCGAATTTTTATTACACCTACCTTCCGTCAGCTATATGGAGCTAACTTTTTTGAGAGATAAAGCAGGACTAGCAGCGGTGGGAGGAGCTACCATATCATGACTAGGCCATATAGGCTTGATTGAAATGCATGTTCTTTCTCAGTTATTATATCCTATGAGGATGCTCCCATTGTTATTACCCGAACAGGGGCTGCGGGGGTTTGCCAGTTGGCTTGGATCATTTATCTGGTGTCGCAGGTGTCCCCTAATTAAATTTACCAAGCTGTAACTTCTGCAGGATATGGGGAGGGGTGGGTAGACCTCCTAGATCTGAAGAGATACCAAGCAGGTGCCTTGTTGTCATGTGGGGGGTACTGGGCACGTAATGACTCAAGGTCAATATGGCTTGATGTTGAGGCTTCACAGGCGAGATGTCCCCTCATCAACTTACTGTTCATGGATTCACCCTGCTACAAGATTCGTGGATTCTGGGGTACCATTGTGAATGAGCCTGATTATCATAAATATGGTCAAAGCATGGAGGATAATGCAGCAGGGTGAGGGCAATTTGCTTAAGACATTGCTATTCAACCCATTAGTGGGAGCCCCAGGCTTTCGACCAGGGTCAATGGACTCCTGCTTTAGAGCATTGGAGGGTAAGGGAGTCTCCTATTTGGGAGATTTATTCAAGGGAGAGGTATTGATGCCTTTCAACCAATTAAGTCAGAAATACGGGATTCCTAATAGGGACTTTTTCCAATACTTCCAGGTTAGGGATTATATACAGAAGAAGACCATGCTCTTGGGTCAACCCTACAAGTCGGGTATAGAGATAAGAGTGCTCCGATGTGGGAGTGCTCCCTCGGTTAGTACCATATATCATCTGCAGAGAGGGAGTGCCTTGGGGCATACGGAGAGACTCCATGGCATCTGGAATCAAGAGTTAGGGGAAGAAATCTCATCGGAAACATTGGGGGATATATGGGGGAATGTAAAGAGAATTTCAATAACCAATAAAGCACAAGCTATGTAATTGAAGATCCTTCACAGGGCCCATATGGCACCAGAGAGGTTAGTGAAGTTAAAGAAATGATCTTCTCCTAAATGTCCCAAATGTAAAATCAGCACAGGTAGCCTCACAATTGCTTTTGGCCCTGCTACAAGATTCGTGGATTCTGCGGTACCACTGTGAAAGAGCTGGAGAAGATCCTGGGAATTGAAGTTAAGGTGGATCTGGTATCCCTTCTATTGCGACTACCAAATTTGCCCTCTCTGGGTGAGCATGGGAAGAGGTTATTTAACATTCTCTCACACTGTGCGAGGAAGAACATCCTCATGAATTGGATATTAGAGAAACCTCCAGATCTTGCAGGGTGGTGCAAACTTGTGATGGAGCACGTCCCCCAAGATTATCCGACAAGTATAGTGCGCCATGGAACAGAGCAATTTTATAAGACATGGCAACTTTTTCTAAATTACATAGACACAGCCCTATTGGCGGTACTGATTAGGTCCTTTATATAGCCACGAGGTCTGGGGATGCCAGGGGGGAGGAGGCTGAATTAAAATGGGCATAATAATTGTTGCTCCCTTGGACATATGCTTCAGTGGAGGTGCAGCTAGTGGAGTAATATAATGTCATTTAATTTTAGTGGATTGCAATTTAATTTAATACCGTTTCATTTAACTTGAGTTCATTTTAACTTTGGTTCAGTAAATATGAAACAATTGTATCTTGAACTGTAGTAGGTTATTGTTAACATTACTGCAATATAATAATGTGTTATTATTTCTACTTTTCTGTATTTTTGTACTTTTATAACTTTTCAATTTTTTTGTAGAAGAGTAAATATTTTTCAATAAATATATATATATATATATATATATATTAAAAATGCAGAATGTTTGAAAGATCTTTCCTTAGTCCTTTCCAACTGAAAAACAAATTGGCACAAAATATTTCAGTTAGTCTCCTGGCTTCCTTTATTCTGTCTTCAACCTGTTCCATTGAAAGAAGCTGTCACAGTATTTTGTACTTATCAGTCCGACCATACAGTGCATAAACTGCAGAGCAATTAATTATCTGTAAGAATAATAGGATGGTAATGATAGGAGATTTTAACTTTCTGAACATATACTGGGACTGCCGTAGTGTTAAGGGATGGGATGGAGAAGAATTTGTAAGTGTGTACACCGTGGGCGGCACGGTGGCACAGTGGTTAGCACTGCTGCCTCACAGCGCCTGAGACCCGGGTTCAATTCCCGATTCAGGCCACTGACTGTGTGGAGTTTGCACGTTCTCCCCGTGTCTGCGTGGGTTTCCTCCGGGTGCTCCGGTTTCCTCCCACAGTCCAAAGATGTGCGGGTCAGGTGAATTGAGCATGCTAAATTGCCCGTAGTGTTAGGTAAGGGGTAAATCTAGGGGTATGGGTGGGTTGCGCTTCGGCAGGTCGGTGTGGACTTGTTGGGCCGAAGGGCCTGTTTCCACACTGTAAGTAATCTAAAATGTTTTTGTTCAGAACGTGGATATACCTACTGGCAAAAGAGCAAAACTTCACCTATTCCTGGGAAATAAGACAGGACAAGCAACTGAGGTGTCAGTCGGGAAGTCATTTGGGACCAGTGATCAAAAATCTATTCATTTTAAATAGTTTTAAAATTGTTTTTGTGATGGGAAAGAAAATGGGGGATGTGGAGGTAGCAATTTGTAAAGCTGTCAAATAATGGGATTGTGATCTCTGATGGTGTAGCAGTGGCATCAGCTAATGTCCAAAAAGAGACAAGATCAGTCTATTTGGGAGAGATATGCCAGCCTTACTGTATAGTATTAGAAAGTTGGTTAGCTCAGTTGGCAGAGTGACACCAAAAGCATGGACTCAATTCCCACATTAGCTGAGGTTAACGTGAAGGATTCTCATTTTCAGCCTCTCCCCTGCCTTAAGGCATTGTGACCCTCAGATGAAACCACCACCAGTCGTTTCTCTTGCTCATATGATTTGGTAAGACTATGGCAATTTTACCAGTATAGTTTCGTTTTGATTTATTATTGTCAAATGTACTTTGGTACAGTGAAAAGTTTTGTTTTGCATTGTTATGGACTAGGCCAGACCACTCAAAATATTCTTAAGCAGGCAGCCCAGACTGTAACTTTGCAATTTCTTTCAGTAAATGTACAGTGAAAATTACCTAGAGTAAGGTAGCTAGGTTGACTACTAGGTTTTAAAACAGACAAAAATGTATTCACAAAATTACGGAATCAAACAAAGAACAGAATAAAGAATACCTGCAGAACTCAGACTATCCCAAACTATACTTAATTATGCTGTTCCGAATGCACACAACAGTACCAATTATCAAACCCCTTAAACATAGTAGAAATAAAACAGAGGCTTACAGGTCAATGTTAGAAGGGCAGAAAAGGGAGAGTTTAAACAGCCTGTTTCCACATAGATCCTGCTGCACTGACTGAAAAAAAGACTACAGCTTTTAGGACTGACCACTCCCCTTTCATTATACAGGTCACTTCTACAAGATTAAAGCTTTGGCCAAAAGCCCCATCTGTTTACTTACAAATAAAAAGGCCTCCCAATACTCTTTTATCTCTGTACTAAACCAGTCAATTCAGAGTGTGAATGGTTTACAATCCCTCTGAAAAGAACCAAGAAAACAGTACCCTTTAGAAATAGAGACCAGCTTTGTGACACTATACACACGCAAAAATGCACAACCACATGCGTACTCAGGCTGTGGCACACCCGCCTCCGAACACCCCCCATATCTCATTCGAGTCTCGACAACACGCCAGCAATCACGTTCTCATGAACCTGCCATGTGCACAATTGTCAAATGGAATGGCTACAACAACAAGCTCCATTTAGGCAATCTGGCATTTTTGCCCTTAAGTTTTTCCACAAATGTCAATGGGCTATGATCAGCGTATACGATTGTCCCAGATGCATTGCTGGTAATATATAAACACTGAAATGTTGTAATGCCAACACCAAGCTCAAAGTCTCTTTCTCCACTGCTGAATATTTCAATTGATGAACATTCAACTTCCTGGAAAAATACCTGATTGATCTTTCTATTCCCTCGTCACCCTCCTGCAGGAGCACCGCACTGACACCCACATCACTGGCACCAATAGCCACCTTGTAAGGCTTCATGTAATCAGGTGTGACTAATACTGGGGCAGTGGTTAACACAGTCTTCAGGCTGTCAAATGCCTTTTGACAGTCCACTGTCCACTGAAAGGTCTTGCCCTTTTTTAACAATTCAGTGAGTGAAGCAGCCACACTGCTAAAATTTGGCACAAACATTTGACAACATCCACTCAATCCCAGGAACTGTAATACTGCTATTTTCGTTGATGGCGTTGGAAATTCCTCAAATACTTTCATTTTCACATCCCATGGGGCCATTTGTCCGTGTCCAATGACATGGCCCAGGAAGGTGACTTGGGCTTTGGCAAATTCACTTTTATCTGGGTTTACCACCAAGCCAGCCTTCCGAAGTCGATCGAATAAGTCCGATCAATGCTGTAAATGTTCCTTCCACGAGTGACTAAAAATCACCAGGTTATCAATATCCACCGCATGGTTAGGTAATCCGGCAATTACCTTATTAATTAGTCTCTGAAATGTGGCTGGAGCATTTTTCTTACGAAATGGCATGACTTTGAACTGATATAGTCCATTTGGAGTTATGAAAGCTGAAATTGCCTTTGCTCTGTCTGACAGAGGTGCTTGCCAGTAGCCTCTGAGTAAGTCCTACTTAGAAATATAAGTTGCTTGTTCCACCTTTTTGACGCAGTCCTCCAACCGCAGAATTAGATATGCCTCAGTCTTTGTAACGGCATTGACTTTGCGACTGTCTGCACATAACCGTGGGTACCATCTGACTTTGGCACCATGACTATGGGTGAGATCCAGTCACTGTAACTTACTTTGATTATGCCATCTTTGAGCATGCATTCTATCTCCTTCTGAACCTGTGCCAACTTTGGAGGGTTATGCCTATATGGAAGTTGCTTAATTGGAACAACGTCTCCAAAATCTACATCATTCATAATTAGATTCGTACTTCCCAGTTTATTAACAGATATCTCCCATGTGATAGTAATAACTCTTTTAGGTCATTTTGATTTTATTGTGAAAGGTAACTCAATAATTTATCTCAATTTTTGACCACTTCCTCATTATCCAATTTGATTTGAGGAATGTCCAATTCAGAATCCTCTGAACTTGGTTCTTCAGTCTGTGCTGTAGTTATTAACACCTTCTTCTCTGGCTTTCATTCCCGATCAAAATACCTTTTGAACATAGTCACATGACACACTCTGTGAGACTTATTCCTGTCTGGAGTCCTTCTCCAGTAGTTCACTCACTCAGTTTAGATTAGATACCCGACAGTGTGGATATAGGCCCTTCGGCCCAACCAGTCCACATCGACTCTCCAAAGAGTAAACCGCCCAGACCCATTTCTCTCTGACTAATGCACCCAGCACTATGGGCAATTTAACATGGCCTACACGTCTTTGTGGAAGGCAACCAGAGGAAATCCACATAGACATGGGGAGAATTTGCAAACTCCACACAGACAGTTGCCCAGAGCTGGAATCAAAACTAGGATCCTGGTGCTGTGAGGCAGCAGTGCTAACCACTGAGCTACCATGTCAATTAAGGTTGACTAAGCCTTGCTTTTATAGGTTCACCTTTTACTGGAAGTAACACCAATACCTTATCCTCAAAGGCAAAATTGTGATATTTTGATTTCTTATCGACTTCCTGTTTCATTGCATGCTGCGATACTTTTAAATGTTGTCGCCAAATCCCCAGCTCTATTTAGTCATTTCCTAAAATTTGACACATAGTCCAAATGTGTGATCTCTGAATTCTGGCTTCTTAATGATTAGGAGATGCCGGTGTTGGACTGGGATGTACAAAGTTAAAATCACACAACAGCAGGTTATAGTCCAACAGTTTTAATTGGAAGCACTAGCTTTCAGAGTGCTGCTCCTTCATCAGATAGTTGTGGAGTATAAGACTTAATAATTTCTCCTTAATGAATTTTAATGGTCATCTTACTTCATGCCCAAAACTTAATTTAAATGGACTGAATTTGGTCGATTCATTCGGTGCATCTCTGATCATAAAAAGCACAAATAGAGCTCCCTTATCCCAATCATCTGGATAAACTTGACTGTTGCCCTCAATATGGTCTTTAATGTTTGATGCCATCTCTCTGTGCTCCCTGCAATTCTGGATGATACGCAGTAGATTTGAATTGCTTTACTCCGAACCTCCTTAAATAGTTTGGATGTGAAGTTTGACCCTTGATCGGACTGTATCTCTATTGGTAGTCTGTATCAAGCAAAAAAGGTTGATTAATTCTTCTACAACCCTTTTAGCTGTGATATTGCGTAATGGTACTGCCTCTGGAAATCTCGCCAATACGTCCATTATTGTTAATAAATATTTATTTCCGCTTTTTGTTTGAGGCAGGGGACCTATGCAATCAATCAAGACTTTTGTGAAAGGTTCCGCAAATGCTGGAATAGATATTAAAGGTGCAGCTTTAATTACTGCCTGTGGTTTTCCGATTACTGACACGTGTGACATGTCTGGCAAAATTCAGCTACATCTTTGTGTAGTCCAGGCCAAATATCTTTGTATTTTAGCCTGTGTTTTCCTCGCTCCTAAATGACCTCCAAGCGGTAGCTCATGCGCCACTCACAGCACCTCCTTTCTATTCCCTCCTGACAAAACAATCTGATGAATGTCTGGCATTCCTCATCTGCTTGGCTGTGAGATTGTCTCCATTTCCTCATTCAGACATCATTTATTAAGTAATAACACACAGGGATGCCTTCACTCTCCTTCTTGGTATATACCTTTTGATACAACTGTTTGAAATTTTCATCTCTCTGCTGCAACTCAATAAGCTGAGCAGAGTGAAAGATATTTGCATGTTTATCTATTTGATCTTGTTCTGTCCCACTTATCTGATAGAAGAAAGTCTCTAATAATACTTCAGCTTCCTTATCTGTACATTTTGATCTCTCCTGCCTCAGCTTGTGACTCTGTGACCTCATTACTACACAATCAGGGAAGATCCCAGGATAAATGTCCTGCGTTTCTTCAGTAGTCTGTGTCTCCACTGGCTTTTCAACTAGGGTTGGCAGCACACCAGCCAGTGAATCAGCTATATCATTTGCAAGGACAAATTGTATTCCTGGAGCTCAGAGTTTGTCTAATAATCCCACCACAAATTCTCCATTCTCTTCTGGACACACACTAACCTCACCTTACATAATTGAGCACTTTTTGTCTCACCACGGATTCCTGTTACTAGTATCTTTTCTGGCAATAGTCTCTCAGGAGTACACAGTCGAGAGTGTGGTACTGGTAAAGCACAGCAGATCAGGCAGCAGGAGAATCGATGATTTGCGCAAAAGCCCTTTATCAGGAATGAGGTTTGTGAGCCAGGGGGCTGAGAGATAATCGTGAGGGAAGTGGGGCTGGGGGTAAGGAAGCTGAGAGCACGATAGGTAGATATAGGTGGGAGTAATGGTGATAGGTTGGAAAGACAGGAGGAGTGGTTAGGTGGGAAGGAAGATGAACAGGTAGGACTCCAACTCAGCAGCACCCTCGTGACTTATCCTACGTGTCCAACTTCCAACTCACCTATCCGTTCCACCTTCTCTCCGACCTATCACCATTACCCTCACCTCCATCTACCTTTCGCACTCTCAACTACTTCTCCTCAGCCGCATGCCCCCTCCCATTTATCTTTTAGCCCCCGGCCCACAAGCCTCATTTCTGATGAAGAGCTTTTGCTCCTTGGATGCTGTCTGTCCTGCTGCGCTTTTCCAACACCTCACTCTCGACTCTGATCTCCAGCATCTGCAGTCTTCCCTTTCTCCTCAAGAGTACACATCTTTTCATCCTTCAGCATTACAGGCTGAGAGCATTCTGTGTCTCTTAATATTGTAACCTCTTTACCTGCTACTCCAGGCCTATGTGAATAAACTTTACCTTTGCAGGTATATTTTTTAAGCAGATCTGGCACTTCCTCCTTAACCAAACTCTAATCATCTTGTACACTCCGAGGCAGTTGCCTAACGTCCCTTGTGCTTTTTGTTACCAGTCCAACAAAACTTCCAGGCTGTCCTGTTTTCCTACATCTGGCTGTCTCCTAGCCCACCAGCAGTGTGATTTTGTGTGGCCTACTTCATTACAATGAAAACACAAGAGCTTTTTACCTTCTTTGTCCCCTTCAAGGGTTTCCTTTTTACCCTGTGGTAAGTCATTCTTATGATCTTCACTGAGATCTACCTTTCCCTTTCCACGTGAGGATTTCTCTTTGCCCCAATTTTAATTCCTCATGGACTGAAATTGATTCTGGTAACCAAACCGAGTTTTATGGACCAGCTCATAATCATCAGCCCCTTCAGCTGCTAACCCTGCTGTTTTAACTCTCTGTTCTTCCACCTGAGTTCACTCCACTTCAGGCAATGTATTTTTGAATTCCTCCAAATGAATTACCTCTATAAAGGCGTTATAGATTTGCTCGATTTTTAAAACTCTTATCCACCTATCAAAATTATTCTGTTTGATCCTTTCAAACTCAACATAGGTTTGACCAGGGTCCCTCCTTAGATTCCTGAAATGTTGTCTATAGGCTTCTGGTACAAGGTCATATGTACTTAAGAGGCTTTTTTCACTTCCTCATACTGTCCAGATCCCTCCTCTGATAGTGATGCAAAGACCTCACTGGCACTACATACAAGTTTTGTTAGGATCGACAAAACCCATATGGTCTTTGGCCACTGCATTTGTTTGGCCACTTTTTCAAATGAGATGAAAAAGGCTTCCACATCCTTCTCATCAAATGTAGGCAATGCTTGAACATACTTAAGCCGTTTCTCACTAGGCTTTTGACTACCATGGATTTGGCCATGCCCACTCTCTTCCTCATTAGACTTACCTTCAGCCTTCATCTCCTTCCGTTTCAAGTATCAGTTTCTGAAGTTCAAACTCTCTCTTTTTTCTTTCTCTTCTGCTCCTAAACGTAATTCAAGCTGTGTCAATTCTACTGCCCTTTCCTTCTCTCTCGACTCTAACCCAAGTTGCTTCATTTGCAATTGAAGTCCTGCCATCTCTATTGATCCTGATAGTGTTTCCAGCAAATTTAATTGCTGAGCTACTGCTGTAGTTCTCTTTCCTTTCCTCACAGAAGGAGGCACTCCAACCCCAGCTTGTCTGCTAATTCCAGCAACCTGGTCCTATTCATCTATTGCAAAACTACTAAGTTCACCTCATCCACCTCCAGAAAACAATGGCAACTGAAAGAGCCAGTGCTATCGCAAGCTTTGTTTACCCAACCAAACCATCATCCAAAATAAAGACACGAACACCTTCCACTCACTGTTCAAAAGCCCACAAAGAGTCCCCAGTATGTTATGGCCTATGCCAAACCACTCAAAACAGTCGTAGGCCAGTTGTAGGCCAGACCAGATAAGGATGGCCATTTCCTTCCCTAAAGGACATTAGTGAAGTAGATCGGATTTTTCCAAACAATCGACAATGGATTGTGGTTATCATTAGACTCGAAATTACAGACCTTTATCTTACTGAATTCAAGTTGCACCATCTACCATGGCATGGTTTGAACTCGTGTCACCAAAATATGACCTGTGCCCCTGGATTAACAGTCTAGCAATAATGACATCACTCAGCCATCGCCTCCCATTCGATCTAATGCAAGTGGCTGGAGGCTTCATGGGAGATGTGATGACAATATTTTCATTCAGAGGGTGGTAAGAATCTGGAAGTCATTGCCTGTAAGAATGGTTGAGGCAGAAACTTCCGATAAACATTGAGGAAGTATTTAAATGTGCAATAGTGATACAAGGCTATGTGCCAGGTATTGGGCAATATAAAAGTTAGGTGGCTGTTTCTGACTAGTGCAAGCTTGATGGACTAAATGACCTTTTTCTGTATTGTAGACCTCTACGATAAATATCACTGCAGGGTCTATAAATTCTCCAGGGCGGATGATTGAAGTAAGCACTGGGACATATAGGCGATAACAAAGTTCCATATAATGATTGCAAAGGGCGTAAGTGAGACAAAGTCAAAACATAATAGGGCATGTAAACAAATTAAATATCAGTGGCTGAACATCAAACAAAGAAAGGTAGATAGATTAGAAGGAAGAAATTGATAAAATGATTGAGCAGTGAGTCATTTAAAAGGCACAGTTCTGCAGAAATATATTCTGCTTTAATAAAGAACAAACTATCTCCCAATGAAACACCTCAGATAGGGAAAGCAATGAGAAATAATAAAACAAATAAAAAAGCCACAAACTAATCAAAAAGTCAATGCCAAAGAGGGTGACAAAACAGAGTAACAAAGTATCCATGAAAAGATTCAATTTAATAATTGGAAAAACAAAGAGAAAGCTCAAAATTAAATCATCAAAAATCATAAGCAAAATTAATGAAAAACTTTACAAATACTTAAGTAAGAAATTCAAATTCAGGTTAGAATCGGGTCTCTATGGAATGCATTTAGAGTCATAGTGCTATATAGCCCAAACTCAGGATTGTTGATCCAACTTGTCCGTGCCGACCAGATATCCTAAATTTATCTAGTCCCATTTGCCAGCATTTGGCCCATATTCCACTAAACCCTTACTGTTCGTACACCCATCCAGACAACTTTTAAATATTGTAATTGCACCAGCCACCAAACGTGCTCTGGCAGATTGTTTCCATACACACGCCACCGTCTGTGTGAGTAAGTTACTCCTTTGATCCCTTTTAAATCTTTCCACTCTCACCCTAAACCTATGCCCTCTAGTTCTGGACTCTCCATCCCAGGGAAAAGACCTTGTCTATTTACCTTGTCTATCTACCCATGCCCCTCATGATTTCATAAATCTCTATAAGGTCACCGCTCAACCTCTGATGCTCCAGGGAAAATAGCCACTGTTTATTCAGCATCTCCTTTATAGCTCAAACCCTCCAACCCTGGCAACATCCTTGTAAATCTTTTCTGAATCTTCTCAAGTTTCACAACATCCTTCGTACAGCAGGCAGATCAGAATTGCATGCAGCCTAACCAATGTCTTATACAGCCAGAACATGACTTTCCAACTCCTATGCTCAATGCACTGACCAATAAAGGAAAGCATAGCAAACACTTTCTTCACTATCCTGTCCACCTGCGACTCTACTTTCAAGGAACAATGAATCTGCACTTTAAGGTCTCTTTGTTCAGCAACACCCCTCAAGACCTTACCATTAAGTGTATAACTCCTGCACTGATTTGCCTTTCCAAAATGCAGTACCTCCCATTTATCTAAATTAAGCTCCATCTGCGACCCATCCACCCATTCGCCCATCTGATCAAGATCCCATTGTAATCTGAGGTAACCTTCTTCACTGTCCACTGCATCTTCAATTTTGGTGTAATCTGCAAACTTAGTAGCTATACTTCCTACGTTCACATCCAAATCATTTATAAATATAATGAAAGACAGTGGACACAGCACCAAATTTTGCAGTACACCATTGGTCACAGGCTTCCTGTCTAAAAACCAACTCTCCACCACCACCCTCTGTCTTCTACCTTTGAGCCAGTTCTGTATCCAAATGGCTAGTTCTCCCTCTATTCCATGAGATCTAACCTTGCTAACCAGTCTACTATGAGTAACCTTGTCAAATGCCTTACTCAAGTTCATGTAAATCACATCCACCACTTTGCCCTCATCAATCCTCTTCGGTACTTCTTCAAAAACTCAATCAAGTTTGTGAGACATGATTTCCCACACACAGTGTCATGTTGACTATCCCTAATCAGTCCTTGCTTTTCCAAATACATGTAAATCTTGTCCCTCAGGATTCCAACAATTTTCCCACCACAGGTGTCAGCCTCAATGGTCTATCGTTCCCTGGCTTGTCCTGACAACCTTTCTTAAACAGCGGCACCACGTTAGCCAACCTCTAGTCTTCTGGCACTTCACCCGTAGCTATCAATGATACAAATATCTCAGCAAGGGGACAGCAATCACTGAGCTTCCCATAGATTTCTTGATTACACCTGATCAGGTTCTTGGAATTTATACACCCTTATACATTTTAAGATATCCAGCACCTCCTCTGCTGTAACATGGACCTTTTCCAAGATGTCACTATCTAGCTCCCCACATTCTCTGTCTTCCATATCTTTCTCTATAGTAAACACTGAAGCAAAATACTTGTTTATTATCTCCCCCATCTCCTGAGCTTACACACATAGGCAGCCTTGCTGATCTTTAAGAGGCCCTATTCTCTCCCTAGCTACTCTTTTGTCTTTAATGTAGTTGTAGAAACCCTTTGGATTCTCCTTAACCCTATTTGCTAAAGTTATCTCATGCCCTCCTGATTTCCCTGTTATGAATACTCCTACTGCCTTATACTCTTCTAGGGATCTACTAGATCCCTGCTGCCTGTACTTGACAAATGTTTCATTCTTTTCTTTTTGACCAAAACCTCAATTTCTCTACTCATCCAGGATTCCCTACACCTCCCAGCTTTGCCCTTCACCCTAACAGGAACGTACTGTCTCCAGACTCCCAAAACCAACAAGGTGGTCAGACATAAAGGCCAGTTAAGAGTTCTTGCTCCTTTGTCAAATCACTGTATGGTCTCTTTCTTCACTATCTCTGTGGGTCTGCCAGCCCTTCAGATGTCTCAGAACTTTGTACTCCTTCAGCTCTGGGCTCTTGTTCCTCCTTTGCTTCCTTCAACCTGCAGTTGTTATCTACATCTACAGTTTTCTGGACCACAGCCTCTGGTATTCAGTTAAGAGAAAGTGAGGACTGCAGATGCTGGAGGTCAGAGTCGCGAGTGTGGTGCTGGAAAAGCACAGCAGGCCAGGCAGCATCCGGGGGACAGGAGAATCGACATTTTGGGCAAAAACCCTTCATCAGGAAATTGCCAACCATTCGATCTATCTTAACGTTTCAGCCCTTGGACCAATGTTTGCTGAACAATAGTTCTGGTATGCCTTGGTATGTTTTGTTACATATGGTGCCACACAAAGGCAAATTGTTGTTGCTATATACACCTTCCCATTAAACCATGAAGGAAATATTAGCCAATAATTTTTTCCATAATGAGGAGGCACATGGTCTGGTCGTTATTATGTACCATTTGTGTGAGTTCAATCATAGAATCCCTACAATGTGGAAACAGGCCATTTGGCCAATCATGTACACACCAACTCTGTAAAGACTATCCCATCCAGACTCAGCCTAAGTATTTAATAAGTTTCACAGATCTTTGAAATGTGCCAATGTCATCAAAGACACTCTGTGAATATAAAGTATTTTGTTTCCAATGAGCTTTATTAAAACAGGTTTCAGTTGGTACAGCAAAGTGCAGTAACATTCCCAACTTCCATCGCAGAGTGCTGTTTGAAATATGTACTTTACAGTTCTTCACAGACATAAGCAAGTGCAAAACATGAAAAGCTTCTTTTGCCATCAACAAATTCTTAAAGAGAGAGAAAAGAGAATGTTCTGAAGAAAGGTCACACTGGACGTGAAACATTAACACTGTTTCTCTCACACAGATGATGTGTTGGATTTTGATTTCAGCATGTGCAGTATTTTGCCTTCATTCAAGGATAGAAACAGGATGCACCCTTGGGTTAGCAGGGAGATAACTGGAAGGAGAAGGGGTAAATCTTCAAGGTATATGGCTGACTGATGTAAATCATTACTTGTTTACTCGGTCATCTAAAGCTTTGAGAACACTCAGAGCAGTAAAGATGGAACAGAACATATCTTCATTTTTGTCCTTCATTTCATATGAGATTGAAGTGTTTTCTCTCTTTAGGTGAAATCCAAATTCTTCCAGGATCCCCTGAGTTATTTCAAACTCGCTCTCTGTGAACTGAAGGGCCAGGCTCTCGAGAGTCTCCTCAGCTCGGTTGTTTTGCATTTCATGTTTGGAACGTTTGAAAAATCTTTCTTCAACCTTTTCTACCTGAAAAACAAATTTGAACAAAATCTTTTAGTTTGTCTTCTTTTATTCTGTCTTCAACCTGTTCCATTAAAAAGATTGTCACAGTATTTTGTACTGATCGTATCAATCATACAGTATGTAAACTGCAGAGCAATTAACTAAAGACAAGGAATGGGTAACACAGTATATAACTTTCCTTCTCCTTAGAAGCTTAAAGGGTTAACAGTGGGACGTTCCAATGATCTGTGCAATTAATCACATCCTTGTGAACTGCCATCCCTGCTGTGATAGTTTGCTCCTTCCCTGTTGTGTACTGTTGCAAGATAATTATATAGCTTTTGCCAGTAGCTTTTGAGTGTCTCCCTCAAAAGCAGATTCTTCATAATTTGGATGTTAGATTAGATTACTTATAGTGTGGAAACAGACCCTTCAGCCCAACAAGTCCACACCGACCCTCTGAAGAGCAACCCACCCAGACCCATCCCCCCCTTCACCTAACAGTACAGGCAAATTAGCATGGCCAATCTACCTAACCTGAACATTTTTGGACTGTGGGAGGAAACTGGAGCACCCAGAGGACACCCACACAGACATGGGGAGAATGTGCAAACTCCACACAGACAATTGCCTGAGGCAGGAATCGAACCCAAGTCTGTGGCACTGTGAGGCAGCAGTGCTAACCATTGTGCCAACTTATTGAGCTGGAAAGGGTGCAAAGAAGATATACAAGGATGCCACCGAGGCTGGAAGGTTTGAGTTATGAAGAAGAGGCTGGATAGGCTGAGACTTGATTGCCTAGAGCTAGCAGACTGACATTTTGAGATTTATAAAATCATGAGGGGCATAGATAAGGGGAATAGCCAAGGTCTTTTCCCCACGACAGGGGAGTCCAAAATTAGAGGGCATTGGTTTAAGGTGAGAGGGGAAAGTTTTAAAAGGGACTTGAGGGGCAATGTCTTCACTCAGAGGATGTTGTGAAAATGGAACGAGTTGCCAAAGGAAGTGGTAGAGGCAGGTACAATTTCAACATTTAAAAGACATTTGGACAGGTACATAGATAAGAATAGTCTAGAGGGATATGGGCCAATCACAGTCAAATGGGACTAGTTCAGGAATCCTGGTTGGTATGAACGAGTTGGGCCGAAGGGTCAGTTTCCGTACTGTGTGACTCAATTAATCTAATTATCTGTGGAAGTCGTGACTGAATCTATATCACAAAATGTCTAAACGCATGCACATATGTGCACGCTCCTGCCTTTACCATCCGGGAGGTTCCAGCAATTCAGAACAAGAATTCTGATTGATTGAATTTCATTCTCTCTTGCTTGGGACACACACAAACCAAGTCTGAATGTTGTATCACAGTTTTGCTGAGATGTGGACAGTTGCAGCCTTTGCACAGGACCTTATACTTGAGTAGAGTGGTGCTGGAAAAGCACAGCAGTTCAGGCAGCATCTGAGGAGCAGGAAAATCCAGGACCTTATACTCAGAGTTGGGTGTTTCAGTTCCGTGAAGAATGGAGAATAACATGGTAAAGCAACAACATTGCTCAGACAAAACAAAAAGTGGGTCTGGAAATCAGAAACAAAAACAGGAATTCCTGGGAAAACTCAGCATGTTAGGCAGCATCTGAAGAGACAAAGCAGAATTAACATTTTGGATACAGTAGCCCTTCTTCAGAACTCATTGTAGCTAGGAAATGTTGGTTCATGATGAAGATGAGTGGGGGGTAAGGGAAGGTTACATGATATTTGGAAATGGAGCCCAGAGAGAGAGAAAAATACAGCAGAGAAAGGCATGTCTAAAGGTCAGCCTGGGAGAATGAATAGCTGCTAATGAGGACCATTAGGGCTGATGATGGGTTGTTGGTGGGAACAGTTCATGTGATGACAGGGCCCGGACTGTGGGGTTTGGGGTGAGGGCATGCGAGAAGGTGACAATCTCTAAAACTGGTGAACATGATTCCAGAAGGCTACAGGGTCCCCAAACAGAAAATGCCCAGATTGTACTGAGTTTCACTGGAGCACTGCAGCAACGCTGAGCCAGAGATGTTGGCCAGGGAACACAGTGGTGTGTTGAAATGGCAGAACTACTCCTTCATAGAACACCTACATTCTGACTGCAGACATGATCCTGAGTTTCTGGTTCCTTGCTACGTACTAAGAGAAAAATATCCTCTTCATTTTTGTACACAATGGGGGGGCGCCATTCACTCTGAGCTAATACATTCTGGTACAAGATCCTCCCATGAGGGGAAACATCCTCTCTGCATTGACCGTGTCAAGTCCCCTAATATTCTTCTATGTTTTAATAAGGTCTCCTCTGATTCTTCTAAATTCCAATGAGTACAGGCCCAACTTACTCACCATCTCCTTATAAAAAAAAACCTTCATTATCCAGTTTTTGAAGAAATAACAAAGAGGATTGATGATGGCAGAGTGATGGACATGATCTATATGGACTTCAGTAAGGCGCTTGACAAGGTTCCCCATGGGAGACTGATTAGCAAGGTTAAATCTCCTGGAATACAGGGAGAACTAGCCATTTGGATACAAAATTGGCTCAAAGGAAGAAGACAGGGTGTTGGTGGAGGGTTGTTTTTCAGACTGGAGGCCTGTGGCCAGTGGAGTGCCACAAAGATTGGTTCTGGGTCCACTACTTTTCATCATTTAAATAAATAATTTGGAATGTGACCATAAGAGGTATAGTTAGTAAGTTTGCAGATGATACCAAAATCAGAGGTTTAGTGGACATCGAAGACGGTTACCTCAAGTTACAACAGGATCTTGATCAGATGGCAAATGGGCTGAGAAATGGCAGATTATGTTTAATTTAAATCAATGCGAGGTGCTGCATTTTGAGAAAACAAATCAGAGCAGGACTTATACACTTAATGGTAAGGGCCTAGGGAGTGTTGCTGAACAAAGAGACCTTGGAGTGCAGGTTCATAGCTCCTTGAAAGTGGACTCGCAGGTAGATAGGATAGTGAAGAAGGTGTTTGGTATGCTTTCCTTTATTGGTCAGAGTATTGAGTACAGGAGTTGCGGCTGTACAAGACATTGGTTAGTTCACTTTTGGAATATTGCTTTGCAATTCTGGTCTCCTTCCTATCGGAAAGATGATGTGAAACTTGAAATGGTTCAGAAAAGGTTTACAAAGATGTTGCCAGGGTTGGAGGATTTGAGCTACAGGAAGAGGTTAAATAGGCTGTTTGCCCTGGAGCGTCAAAGGCTGAGGGGTGACCTTACAGAGGTTTATAAAATCATGAGGGGCATGGATAGAATAAATAGACAAAGTATTTTCCCTGGGGTGAGGGGCATAGGTTTAGGGTGAGAGGGGAAAGATATAAAAGAGACCTAAGGGGCAACTTCATGCAGAGGATGGTACGTGTATGGAATGAGCTGCCTGAGGAAGAGTTAGAGGTTAGTATGATTGCAACATTTGAAAGGAAGGGTTTGGAGGGCTATGGCCAGATGCTGGCAGGTGGGACTAGATTGGGTTGGGATATGTGGTCAGCATGACGAGTTGGACCAGAAGGTCTGTTTCTGTGCTGTACATCTCTATGACTCTATGACCCAGAATCAATCCAGTGAACATTTTCTGGACGTTTCCAATGCCAGCATAACCTTCCTTAGATAAGGGAACCAAAGACATTCACAGTATTTCCGGTGTGGTCTGATTAGTACCTTGTATAGCTTTTGCAAAACTTTATTTTTATGCACTAGTCACTTTGAAATAAAGGCTAATGTTCAATTTCCTTCCCTGTTACCTGCTAAACATTATGCCAGCTTTTTGTAATTCATTCAAAAAGATACAGAAGTCTCTCTTCCTGCAGTCTTTCCCCATTTATATAATATTCATCACTCTGTTCTTCTTGTCAAAACACATAACCTCATTTTTTCACATTTTATTCAATATAAGTCTTTTCCCACTCACAATCTGTCTCTATCCCTCTGTAGACTCCTGTTTCATCCTCACAACTTGCCTTACCACCTTTTTTTTGACTCATTTTCAAGCTTGGCTACAGTACCTTCCCTTGACAAGTCATTAATATAGATTGTAAATAATCGTGGTCCTCCACTGGGTCCCAGTGACACTCCACTAGTTACAGATTGCTATCCTGAAAATGCTTCCTTTACTCCAACTCTCTGTCTTCTACTGGTTAGCCAATTCTCTAGCCATGCTAATATACTACGTCTAACACCATGGGCTCTTATCTTATTAAATAGCTTTATGACTGGTACCTTATTGTACACCTTATGGAATTTCAAATATATTATACCTACTGGTTTCCTTTTATCTCGCCTGCTGTTATCTCTTCTTATGACCTTCGGGCATAATTTGCCCTTCATGATTCCATAGTGACTCTAATACATTTCATTACATCCTTTATAATAGGAATCTAACATTTCTCAGATGTTAAATTTCCTCACTTGTAGTTACCTACTTTTAGTCTCCCTTCTTTTTTTAATAGAAGTGTTACATTGCCAGTTTTCCAATCATCTGGGACCTGATCCAAAAGATTCTTGATTTGGAGATGCCAGTGTTGGACTGGTGTGAACAAAAATCACACAACACCAGTTTATAGAACTATGTGAGATTTTTTAAAAAGGATTCTTGAAAGCTTCCTACCTGTGCATCCTCTATCAATGCAGTTATTTCCTTTAAAATCCTAAAATGAATCCAAACAAGCTGAGGAGAAATGTTGTTGTTTATTCCGATTAGGTTCCTTAGCTATTCTTTATTTCCATCCACCTTGGCTTTGAACAATTGTTATTCTCAGAATGCTGCATTGACTATGAAATCTGATGTAGTGTATTTCATAATTCTTCTGCCGTTTCTGAGTTCTTCACTATTATCATAGAATCTCTACAGTGTGGAAAAGGCCCTCCAGCCCAAGTCCACACTGACCCTCCAAATAATATCCCAACCAAACCCTATCTTTACCCCTGACTAATGTACCTAACCTACACATCCCTAAACACCATTAGCAATCTAGCATGGCGAATTCACCTAACCTGCACATCTTTGGATTGTGGGAAGAAACCGGAGCAAACCTGGGGAAGAAAGTGCAAATGCCACGCGAGCAGTCACCTGAGACTGGAATTGAACCCAGGTCTCTAACACTGTGAGACAGTAATGCTAACCACTGAGCTACTGTGCCACCCCAGCCTTTAGCCAACTTCATTCTATATGGGACCGATGTTCACTCTGACCCCATTTTTCCTTTTTATATATTTCAAGAAGCCCTGACTGTCTGATTCCATATTACTTGATAGTTTGCCCTCTTCCTTTATTTTTTCACTGTTTGATTTTTGTAGATCTTACCCTTCAGAGAATCCCTCTCCCTCACACATCAGAGGTATGTCTGTGCTGTGAGTCGTAAACTATTTTCTTAAATATCTGCCATTGTTCCTCAACTGTCTTTTTTGCTAAACTCCTATTTGTCATTGTAACTAAACCCATTCCTGATTTTTGTGTAAGGAACGTGGAACATTACAGCGCGGTACAGGCCCTTCAGCCCTTGATGTTGCGCTGACCTGTGAAACCAATCTGAAGCCCATCTAACCTACACTATTCCATTCTCGTTCATATGCCTACCCAATGACCATTTAAATTCCCTTAAAGTTGGTGAGTCCACGACTATTGTAGGCAGTTGTTCCATGACCCTGCCACTCTCTGAGTAAAGAAACTATCTCTGACATCTGTCCTATATCTATCACCCCTCAATTAAAAGTTATGTGCCCCTGTGCTAGCCATCACCATCCGAGGACAAAGGCGCTCATTGTCCAAACTATCTAAGCCTCTGAGGATCTTATATGTGTTAATGAAGTCACCTCTCAACTTTCCTCTCTCTAAAAGAAACAGCCTCAAGTCCCTCAGCCTTTCCTTGTAAGACCTTCCCTCCATACCAGGCAACATCCCAGTAAATCTCCTCTGAACCCTTTCCAAAGCTTCCACATCCTTCCTATAATGTGGTGTCCAGAATTGTACACAATATTCCAAGTGCAGCCGCAGCGTGACCTCCTGGTTCCAAAATTCAATCCCTCTACCAATAAAAGCTAACACACCGTATGCCTTCTTAACAACCCTATCAACTTGGGTGGCAACTTTCCAGAATCTATGTATCCAGACACCAAGATCTCTCTGCTCATCTACACTACCAAGAATCTTAACATTAACCCAGTACTCTTTATTCTTGTTGCTTCTTCCAAAGTGAATCACCTCACACTTTTCTGCATTAAACTCCATTTGCCACCTCTCAGCCCAGCTCTGCAGCTTGTCTAAGTCCCTCTGTAACCTACAACATCCTTTATCACTATTCACAACTCTACTGAACTTAGTATCATCCACATATTTACGAACCCATCCTTCTATGCCCTCATTCAGGTCATTTATAAAAATGACAAACAACAGTGGCCCCAAAACAGATCCTTGCAGTACACCACTAGTAACTGAACTCTAGGATGAAAATTTCTCATCAACCAATATCCTCTGTCTTCTATCAGCTATCCAATTTCTGATCTAAACCGCTAAATCACCCTCAAACCCATGCCTCCATATTTTGTGCAATTGCTTACCATTGGGAACCTTATCAAATACCTCACTGAAATCCATATACACCATAACTGCTTTATCTGCATCGATCTGTTTTGTCAGCTTCTTATGTAACTAAATAAGGTGTATGAGGTACAACCTACCCTTCACAAAATCATGTTGACTATCCCTAATCAACGTATTCCTTTCTAGATGATTATGAATCCTATGTCTTATAATCTTTTCCAATACTTCACCCACAACTGATGTAAGGTTCACTGGTCAATAATTACCAGGGCTGTGTCTGCTCCCTTTCTTAGACAAGGGAACAACGTTTGCTATCAACCAGTCTTCTGGTACTATTCCCATTGACAATGATGACATAAAGATCAAAGACAAAGACTCAGCAATCTCTTCCCTGGCTTCCCGGAAAATCCTAGGATAAGCCCAATCCGGCTCAGGGAACTTATCTATTTTTACACTTTTCAGAAATGCTAACATCTCTTTCTTGTGAAGTTCAATCCCCTCTGGTCTAGTAACCTGTACCTCAGTATTCTCCTTGGCAACATTGTCTTTTTCTAGTGCGAGTACTGACAAAAAGTATTCATTTAGCATTTCCCCTATCTTGTCTGACTCCACACACAACTTCCCACTACTATCCTTGATTGGTCCTAATCTTATGCTAGTCATTCTTTTGTTCCTGGTATATCTATAGAAAACCTTAAGGTTTCCTGATCCTATCCGTCAACAACTTCTCAAGTCCTCTCCTGGCTCTTCCTAGCTCTCTCTTTAGGTCTTTCCTGCTAACTTGTAACTCTCAAGCGCCCTAACGGAGCCATCACATCGCGTCCTAACATAAGCCTTCTTCGTCCTCTTGACAAGAGATTCAACTTTCTTAGTAAACCATGGCTCCCATGTTCAACAACTTCCTCCCCGCCTGACTGGAGTATAGTTATCAAGGATCTGGAGTAGCTGTTCCTTGAATAAGCTCCACATTTCAGTTGTGCCCATCCCCTGCATTTCCTTCCCCGTCCTATGCTCCTAAATCTTACCTAATTTATTTGGGTCCCCAAAATGTTTCTGACCCTGGTGACCCTCCAGAAATCAAATCTGTCTGTGTCTCTCTGTTCTCTTCTTGCACATTCACCTGAGATGAAATAACACAAAAATGTATTCCTTACCAGCTTTAGTTGTCTGGATATAATCTTCATCTCAACACTAGTAGCCAGTAGGATTAAAGTGTCAGGATTCAGTTCTGAAAGGAATCAGAATAATTCAGAGCACCTTGCTACGATGGATCCATTGCATTGTACATTGAGGATTGAACAATAACAACAAAAACGTATATCTTTAAGAAAGTAAATTGATCCAAAGCACTTCAGAGAATTGATTGATGAACAGCAAATTGGTGCAAGGGATGGTGTCAAAAAGAGAATGAAGTTGGGGAAATAATAATCACAAGCTTTGTGTGAGCTTAAGTTGCAGTTAGATTATGCTGTTTTAAGGCTATTGGTTTTCATTATATTGAGGGAGAGTTTGTGTATAATTCAAGGTCAGTTTGATAGTAGTTGCTGCATTTTGTGAAACCATTGCTAGGCTCCTGTAAAATTGGCTAACTATCCTATTTCAGGAAGAATTTTGCATAAATGTGGATTAACATGTGTGTGTGTCTCTTTCTCTTTCTGTCTCAACAATAAGAATTTAAAAGTTTAGGGACAAAGTTGGGGTAAGATTATTGCTCTCTGGTTATTGAAAATGGGGTCAGATCTCTTGAATACATTTAAAAATGTGCTAGTAAACGTTCAGCATATTATAAATCATTTCATATTCTTGATCAGGAGGGGAATCATGGGTTATGGGAAAGAGTAGGAAGTGAACATGAATTAGGAGGTTCGGTCATGATGCTATTGAATGGTGGTGCAGGGTGATGGGGCCGAATGGCCTACTCCTGTTCCTATTTATTAGGATTCTCATGGTTAAACCAGATTTGATACTGCCTGGATTTAGACTCCATGACATTTCAAATTGATCATTGTTAGTGCAGAAGTCTTGTCTTTTAATTTTAGTCATTCATGAAACGTGGCTGTCTCTGGCTGGGCCAGAATTTATTGTTGATCCCTATCTACCCTTGAGAAGGTGGTGGTGAGCTGCCTTCTTGAACCACTGCAGTCCGTATACTATAGGTTGACCCACAATGCCCTTAGGGAGGGAATTCCAGGGTTTTGACCCAGCAACAGTGAAGGAACTGACAACATATTTCCAGTCAGGATGATGAGTGGCTCGGAGAGGAAATGGTTACTATCAGCTATTTAGGACTAATGAAAACAAAATGCATTTATATAATGCACATTAGAAGGAGGAAATATCATCCAAAGCTTAGTCAAAGTGGTAGTTCCTAGCAAAGTCTAAAAGAAAGAGAGGAAGGAGGAGAGATCTAGAGAGGGAATGCCAGAGGACTGAGACAGCTGATTAGATAAGGCAGTATGTGTCAAAGCAATATACCATTGAGTGACTGGATGAAAATGTTTACAGTCTTTATGACTTCATTCTGATGGGGTGTCAAGGTGAGGGGCTGTCCCGGTGGATCAACCTTCCGAATTCCCAACAGATCCAACAGTTTCTCCACACAGGCTCTATCCTCGTCTTCCATCAGACCCAGGACTTGGAGGTCGGGCTGGAAACCTTCACATATCTGGTCAAGCTGAAAATGTTGAGACATGGACGAGGTAACATCAGAAATAGTACACAGTGACAAGGGACAGTATGTCAGGAATTGGCATGCTTTCCAAATTCAGACTTAAAATGCTGGCATCCTGCATTCTCTAATGAGATACTGTATTGACTGATGCAGAATCAAACTTCCCCAATCTTGTCAAACTAATGTGATTTAGTCCTACTGCTGTCATCCCTAATGAACAGTTATCTTCTTTGTCAGAATATTAAAGGTATTTGTGTAAAATCAAAAATCACACAACACCAGGTTATGGTCCAACATGTTTATTTGGAAGCACTAGCTTTCAGAATATTGCTCCTTCATCAGGTAGCAGTGGACTATTACCTGGTGATTTTTAACTTTATCCACCCCAGTCCAACACCGGCTTCTCCACATCATGTGTAAAATCAATTTGACAGTGGCAACTGACAAAAATCCCACAGGCTAGAATCGTTCAGAGTTTGTCATTAAACTTGCCTAATGAGCCCTGAGAATGTTAGCAGTGATAGATGAGAAAGGAAAATCTTGTAGGGACAATAGGAACATTCTTCCGAAATGTAGCTGAAACACAAAATTGAGGATAAAGTAGAGGTAACATTACTCTATTAGATAACAAATTTACACAGCAGTGAATCTGTAACCAGCAGTTACACAGCTCATCAGCACCTGCACAGACAGAAACTGAGATCCTTTGATATTACATCTGAACTCACAAACAAAAGAAAAGCCCCAAAACAAGTTACTGTCATCTGTTTTGCTTCAAGATCACACTGTAAGGAAGTAAATGGGTCAAATGAGAGACAGGGGATGGTTATGAAAGCCAATTACTATTTCCTTGAAGGAATCTAATGGCTTTTTAAACACAATCCAGAGCTTTCTCAGTTTAGTGACCACTAGTAGTTTAGGATGTTGCCAGGAATGGGAGCTGAATTCAGATCTTGGTCAGACTTAGGTATGAGGAGTGAATGGTGTAGGTTTTGAATTAGTGAAATGTAATTGTCTAAAGTAGGTGATCGAGGAATGACGATAACCAACAACTTGTCCTGGAATTCCCATGTAGATGCAATAATCATGAAGGCAATTCATCGCCTTTACCCCCCTCAGGTGCCTCAGAAAATATGGCATGTCCATAAGCACCCTCACCCACTTTTACAGATGCACCATTGAAAGCATTCTGTTTTGGTGTATAATGGCCTGATACGGCAACTGCTCTGCCCAGGACCGTACAAAACTACAGAAAGTCGTATGCATAGCCCAGACCATCATGGAAGCCAACCTTCCATCCATGGACTCCATTTGCATGGGTAATTGCTGCAGAAAGTCTGCCAATATCATCAAAGACCCTGTAGCACTTTCTTTTTCCATCAGGCAGAAGATGCAGAAACTTGAAAACATGCTCCAGCAAGTTTAAGAACCACTTCTTCCCTGCCAGTATTAGACTGATGAATGGACTCTCTAACTTAAGACCATAAGACATAGGAGTGGAAGTAAGGCTATTCGGCCCATCGAGTCCACTCCGCCATTCAATCATGGTTCATGGGCATTTCAACTCCACTTACCAGCGTTCTCCCCGTAGCCCTTAATTCCTCGAGACAACAAGAATCTATCAATTTCTGCCTTGAAGACATTTAGCGTCCCAGCCTCCACTGCACTCCGTGGCAATGAATTCCACAGGCCCCCCACCCTCTGGCTGAAGAAATGTCTCCGCACTTCTGTTCTGAATTGACCCCCTCTAATTCTAAGGCTGTGTCCACGGTCCTAGTCTCCTCGCCTAACGGAAACAATTTCCTCACATCCACCCTTTCCAAGCCATGTATTATCTTGTACGTCTCTATTAAGTCTCCCCTTAATATTCTAAACTCCAATGAATACAATCCCAGGATCCTCAGCCGTTCCTCATATGTTAGACCTAGCATTCCTGGGATCATCCGTGTGAATCTCCGCTGGACACGTTCCAGTGCCAGTATGTCCTTCCTGAGGTGTGGGGACCAAAACTGGATACAGTACTCTAAATGGGGCCTAACCAGAGCTTTATAAAGTCTCAGTAGCACATCTCTGCTTTTATATTCCAACCCTCTTGAGATAAGAGACAACATTGCATTCGCTTTCTTAATCATGGACTCAACCTGCATGTTTACCTTTAGAGAATCCTCGACTAGCACTCCCAGATCCCTTTCTACTTCGGCTTTACTAATTTTCTCACCATTTAGAAAGTAGTCTATGCTTTTATTCTTTTTGCCAAAGTGCAAGACCTCGCACTTGCTCACGTTAAATTCCATCAGCCATTTCCTGGACCACTCTCCCAAACTGTCTAGATCCTTCTGTAGCCTCCCCACTTCCTCAGTACTACCTGCCTGTCCACCTAACTTCGTATCACCTGCAAACTTCGCTAGAATGCCCCCAGTCCCCTCATCCAAATCATTAATATATAATGCGAAAAGCAGTGGCCCCAACACTGAACCCTGTGGGACACCGCTCGTCACCGGCTGCCATTCTGAAAAAGAACCTTTTATCCCAACTCTCTGCCTTCTGTTAGACAGCCAATCCTCAATCCATCCCAGCAGCTCACCTCGAACACCATGGGCCCTCACCTTGCTCAGCAGCCTCCCATGTGGCACCTTATCAAAGGGCTTTTGAAAGTCTAGATAGACCACATCCACTGGGTTTCCCTGGTCTAACCTACTTGTCACCTCTTCAAGGAATTAATATGGAAGTAGTACGAACTTGGCATATTGCTGCATGATGGGATACTTGACCAAGGGAAAAGGTATCTTGTCTCTCAGGTTCACAGCTTTAATGAAAGAATACTGCTAGAGATAAAGACTGAGGTTGTGCAGTTATAATTTGACAAAATATAGGGAGTGTATCTTTGGCTCGTTATTTTCTCCATCCTTGAGCAACATCAAAGAACAAAGGTGATAGCTGCAATCTGCTTATCTTTATCTTGAATTATTGCAAAGTGTGAAATGTAAGCAAAGCTGTTTGTATCATTGCAAATCGTATAGGCTGACTGTTCAGCTCGAGAGAGTGTTGAGACAGAGACAACTGTGGAGCCTTTCTGTGAATTCATGAAAAATAAAACTTCTTGAAGCAAGACTCAAAGTAAAAAATGAGGTCTGCAGATGCTGGAGATCACAGCTGCAAATGTGTTGCTGGTCAAAGCACAGCAGGTTAGGCAGCATCTCAGGAATAGAGAATTCGACGTTTCGAGCATAAGCCCTTCATCAGGAATCAGGGCTTATGCTCGAAACGTTGAATTCTCTATTCCTGAGATGCTGCCTAACCTGCTGTGCTTTGACCAGCAACACATTTGCAGCAAGACTCAAAGTCTCAGACTAAGTAATTTCCTCGCCACTTCAAATAATGTTGGTCTTGCCTAGTGCATGTCCTGTGTGATGTAACCTGTCCAAGTTTTATTTTGTCCCTATGATCTGTATGTCCTTGCTTACTATGATCTGCCTGCACTGCTCGTAAACAAAGCTTTTCACTGTACTTAGGTACACGTGACAGTAAATCACATCAAATCAAATCAATTTGCCACAGTGAATCTCTTGTCATGATCAACCCGAGGAAGGGAAATGATATCCCACAGAAATGTGGCTTGCCAGCACAGTCAGTAAGTTTACAATTGAGAAGGTACGAACCATTGTCACAAGAACAGGAAGGTTATCACTGTTACCAAGAATCTGAAGGAATGTGTTGAGGAACAGTTGGCTCACGTCCTTCGACAGTTTGGTCAGTTCTGTGAGAGGAATCTCAGGTGTCTGGTATAATGATTCTAAAAGGAAAAAGGAATTACTATTGACATTTCAAAAGACAAATTGTTAATAACACCCAAATAATAATCCAGTGAGTTCCTGCCCTGTTTACCCAAAGGGCAAAAGTAATTTTTGGTTTTGCATGTATTATAAATAATGGATTGAGATTTTTAATAATAATAACATGATTGAAAGAGCAAGGATTAGACATACTAAGTAATGCTCTGCTCCTGGATGGGTATTTACTCACTTTCTTTAATTCTGATTCCTCCTAAAATATAGAATGGCTGCATGCATCATTCATCTGAGTGAAAGTGTTTGCATTGCATGGGAGCATATTCGCTTCAGAGCAACTTTCTGAGAATTGTTTGGACAATTGTTTGGAAATATGACCTTTAAAATGTGATAGGCAAACAAGAATCTACTTGGTGGGAGAGGGGGAACTCCCAGTGTGACTCCAGGGGAAACTGGAGTTGCATAGAAGCAATGGAAACTCCACCCAATGTGCATTGGACACAGCATTTTTATTGTATAGTAGGATTAATTATTTATAGTAAAACATTTATATGGTGAAGCAAAATTATATAATAACACTGCAAATATTTTTGATTAAAAATGCCATTTTCTGAAAAAGTGAACATGAAGATTGACTCTCGCTGCATTGCAAGGTAAAGGAAATCAGTAAATGCTACATTACCTTCACTGGCCACCATCTTTTTCATTTGTTATTGAACACTTCCCTAATGTCAAGATATTGTTTGGATACGTGACATATTTACAATCACAAAACTGGAGCATTAAGAAATAGAAAATTAGTTTACCTAAGTGGCTTCTCAACCAATCATCCCAAACTATATCTGAAAGAACAAAGAAAAGGGAGTTTCAGATTTTTAAACCTTGTTAATTAGATAACTGATGATTTACAGATGGATTGGCAGAAAATAGGCACATGGTCAATTATTCTGTCTTCTTTAGTTCTCCACTTTTCTTGCTATCATGCATTGAACAGCCAGAAAAAAAAATAAAAGTGACAATTATCTTTACATACTCATAATACTAACTTATACATTTTTTAAGACATACTTGTCGGGCTGTATTGGTAAGCCTCGCATTTATTGCCCATCCCAAGACACCCTAAGAAAGCTTTCTTGTTGAACTATTTAATTTTGTTGTCTGGAAGGTGCTCTCACAATGAAGGTGGATAAGGAGTTGCAGGACAGCTGGAATCTATCCAAATCAAGACCGTATGTGACTTGGAGGTGATGTTCCTTCCTGCTGTCCTTGTCCTTGGCAGAGGATGTAGTGTTTAGAGTTGCTGCTGAAGAAACCAGGCTGAGTTGCAGATAGTGTATACAGGAGCTGGGGTCCCCCATTGGTGGAACAGGCAGATGTACAAAGTGATGGACGAGACCCCGGTCAAATGGACAGCTCCCCCCTGGAGGGTGTTGTAGCTCTTGTGAAACATTGGAGATGTATCAATTCAAGCAACTGGAGGGTATTCCACATCACCTTTTACTTGGCTTGTCAATAGTAGATATGTTTGGTAGCATATTAGGAGGTGTACAGAATACCTGAGTTGCTTGGTTTGTCTGAATTGATCTAAAATTCATCTCAAAGTTGTCTTACTGGAGGTGTTAACAAACTTGTTTTAAATGAGAGAAAACATGAAATGTAGTGAAGGAGGGAGAACCGATTTTAGAAAAGCTTCTAAACGTGGCTAAATATAAATCCCAAGTTGACATTGAATATTGAAAACACATCGATGGGACAAATGGCTGAAGAATGTTTAAATGGCCATTGATAAGGCAATTTACTCTTGGAAACGTCTGTAGCCAGCTCTCTGTATTCCTTTCTTCCCTTTTACATACCCAGGGTGTCATCCTCTGTTATCCTCAGTTTTGAGAGTTTGAATGCAATGGTAGTTCCAGCGTGGAAGGTTAAATTCTCCTTCGAACATACATCAGCTCCTCCTTTAGCCTAATTCAAGGAAGAAAATGACAATATTTAATGTTGCAAATTAATTATTTCGTGTTCTCAGGAAAATACTTACTAAAATGCAACCAGGAATAAGAAGCTTCATTTACCTGACAAACTAGAGAAACTGGGAATGTTATAGTGAATCATTCTGAAATAAAACTTAAAAATGGATGGTTGCTACAGTGTGGAATGCAGCATTCCACCAGGAACAGCAGCCAGATAAAGAACTGGCAGAACCAATCACTGGGAAAAATATCAGAGAAAATCTGTCATCTCAGTGATGCACTGCATTTCACAACTAACAATAATAATGGACATAAACCGTCAAAGAACAGACGAAAGATTTACCTCGATGGTTAAAGTTGTGTTAGTTCAAAAATTAACTAACTTTGAGCCATTTCTCTAGAGAAACCCATCTGACTTGCTTTATTCTTTCGTAATTTTAATTTAGTACCTTTTCTCAGTGAGCAAATGTTACTCAATCAGGAGTGAAATGTTGAAATTTATTTTTGTCCTGATTCTCTTTGTTTCTTTCGTTTTTGCTAGATTGTACTGTGCATCGGGAGAAGATGGGCGTCACTGACAAGATCAGCATTCACTGTCCGTCACGATTCACCAACTGGTTTGTTAGGCCATCTCAGAGGACAATTAAGAGTCAAGGACATTGCTGTGGATCTAAAGTCACATATAAACCAAATTGGTCAGGGACAGCAGGTATTTGTTCCTAAAAGACGTTTGGGAATCAAATGGATTTTTATAAAAGTCCAGTAATTTCATGACCACAATTACTGTCATGAGTTTATTTTCCTTCAGCTTTTAATGAACACAAGTTAAACTCCTCAACAGCAATGATGAGACTTGAAGTCATGGCTTCAAATCACGTTATCCTAAAGTTTTCAAAGATAATGAATTCAAAATCTCAACCACATTATATTTACAAATATATTCACATTGCAAACATTTAGGGCGGCACGGTGGCACAGTGGTTAGCACTGCTGCCTCACAGCACCAGGGACCTGGGTTCAATTCCCACCTCAGGCGACTGACTGTGTGGAGTTTGCACGTTCTCCCCGTGTCTGCATGGGTTTCCTCCGGGTGCTCCGGTTTCCTCCCACAGTCCAAAGATGTGCGGGTCAGGTGTATTGGCCATGCTAAATTGCCCATAGTGTTGGGTAAGGGGTAAATGTAGAGGTATGGGTGGATTGCGCTTCGGTGGGTCGGTGTGGACTTGTTGGGCCGAAGGGCCTGTTTCCACACTGTAAGTAATCTAATGTTAGTTATGACTCAGTGATGCAGTACAGTTATACTCCCCTTGATTATGTCAGTTGGGACTGCCACTCCTCCTTTTGCCTCGAAAAGACTGTTTAGATCACATGGTCTATCTGTTTCCACCACTTCTGATATAACATAAAAAATATCTCCAGGCAGTTTTTTCACAAAGATGTGTCCTCTGTCAATCTTCCTGAGAAAGATGGAAGGAAAACAGCAAAGGGTTTATCTGTTCCAGAAAACAATATGTTCATAAAGAAGGAGATGATATCACTTTAACTTTGAAAACCCACGGCCATGGCACTGAGATTCCCCCTTCCAATTTGAAATGTAGTGCAATTTCAAACTCATGCATCTAAATTTGGGCTCTTGTGGCACAGTGTTCATGTCCCTAGCTCTGAGCTAAAAGGCCTGGGTTCAAGCACCACCTGCTCTTGAGGTACATTGCAACATGATTAAAAATATGGATTATGAACACTTTATGGAAAATAACAAGAAACTTTGGATCTACATGAAATGCTCAGATCAATATTACAATATGGCCCCTGTTAGAGATTCAGAGAGGCAAAGGCCGTTTTGATCTAAACCAACAAATTAAGACATTTAAGGTTAGTACAACAATAGTCAGCACAACAGAAACATAGTTTACAAAGTGAAACACATTCCAATAATAATTACAAAATACGTGATAATGGATATAGGTTGATGGTAAATTCAAAACAAAATCCATTATTTGAGTCTGTAAAAGGCTGCTATTACACACTGCTATCTGACACCCAGCAGAGTTTGGAGTTAAGACAAACTGGAAAAATTCCCTATTACAAAACCCTCTTGTTTCCAGGTGCCAGTTACTTCACTTGGGTTTGAGATACAAGTACCTGTCCTTAGTAGCCTCAAGCAGCATCTTTTCAGAGATTACTCGCTTCTTCAATTCCACAGTAGATATGATGTCAGCCACACCACCTGATGCATGCACTCCTGCATCGACAATACACACACTGGCATCCACACCTCCAGAAATGGACTTGCTAGCTCCATAGTTGCAAAACTTTGAGCTTTGCAATCCTAGAAAAAAAAATCAAGCTTGAATATTCTGTTTGTCTGTCTGTCTGTCTCTCTCTCTCTCATTCCCCTGATATTGTGTGCTTATGGGTGTTTAGATAATGGTTATCTGGGAATGTCTCTTTTGATGTTGATCCCATTCTCCCGCATACTCCTAGCAAATGTCTAGGTTATCAACAACAAAATGGATTAACTCAGATCCAAACCTACCAGCCAGAGGAAATTGAGGGACTGTTGTGTGCTCTACTTCATAGACACTTTGCTCACCCCTGCCATTTCCGACTGCCCCCAACAAGCTGATGGGTTCTCCGTTCGTCGCATGGATTGTACAGAGTCTTTGGACAAGGCAAAGGGTGGTGGGGTATGTTTCCTGATCAATACTTGATGGTATGCGGATGTAACAACCCTGGCAAGCCATTGCTCCCTGGACCGACAATATCTTACAGTAAAATGCTGTCCCTATTACCTATTGCGAGAGTTCACCTCCACCATCCTGACAGCAGCTTAAATACCACCCTATGTGGATGTGAAGAGTGCCCTAGACATGATTTACACCATCACAAACACTCCAGAGATGAAATTTCCCAAGACCCTATTCATTGTGGCCGGCAACTTCAACCAAGCCAACCTCAAGAAGGTGCTGCCAAAGTACCACCAAACGTCTCCTGCCCCACCAGAGGACCCAACATCCTGGATCACTGCTACACAACCATCAAAGATGCCTACCATCAAAGTTTCCACCCACACTTTGGAAACTCAGATCACAGCTCTGTGTTCCTCCTCCCAACTTACAAGCAGAATCTGAAATGGGAGGAGCCTTCACAAAAGGAAGTACAATGCTGGTCCAAGGCTGTGGAAGACCATCTCCAGGACTGCTTGGAATCGGTGAACTGGACCGTGTTCAAGTACTCAGTGGAAAACCTAGACGAGTATGCTACTGCCCTCACAGACTTCATTAGCAAATGTGCGGAGGGCTGCAGACCAAACAAGACAATCCGAGTGTTCCCTAACCGTAAACTTCGGATGAATGAAGAAATCCACTCCCAGTTGAAAACTAGGCATGCAGCATTCAAGTCAGGAGATGCAGACCAATACAGGAAATCCAGATATGACCTCTGCAAAGCCATCAGGGATGCCCGTACATTTCTATGACTCTAATAAGCTGAGTGGAATATGCACGTAATAGAACAATCCCGATATATTTTCATGTATACCTGAGCAGATTTGAATTTATGAAGCTCAGTTCCCTCATTTGACTGTGTTGGAATGTGAATGTCTCACTACCCTTACAGGCTAGGAAAAACCTGGCATAGCACAGAAGTTGGAAGATATTTACGTGCGAGAGAGAGAGAAAACATTCTTCTGTAAATTACATTCACTGACTGAAGGGTTCAATGGACAGAGAGAGAGAGATAGACAGACAGACAGACAGGACAGAAGCTAGTGGAAAGATTAACCCTTTACGGTCTGACTTGAGTGAACACTGGCTTGTCGTGGATTGAATGTGTGTGTTGTTTCCTGGACCTTGAGATCCGGGAATGTTATGAACTTAGTTGCATTTGGGAATCCAAGATGATTTTAAAAGAAAAAGCCATTTTGTAGGACAATGGTACTGGCCATGTTAGCTGAGCGAGATGATCCCATGACCTTTTCCACATAGTTCAGACGAGTCTCTCATTGAGATGCACTAGCCAAAGCAATTGACCATCTGGCCTGACTTGATCCAGGATTCCCACTTTGATGTCCATGTAGTTTAATTAGTCAAGCACACACAGAACTGTCAATGAGTTTTGTTTCCTCTGCAATCTTTTGCCATTTTACTGCTGCTTATCTGATTAAGGACATGTGGCGTTTTTGTAATTTTAATACCAAATTCTGTATCAAGACAGCTTTTTTACAGCAATCAGGGGAGTAGCCTAACAAAGCACTTAGAAGTAAGAGCTGGCGCTCCTACTCTGCTAATGATTTCAGAACCTTAGCTCACGCCTGGCTTGTAGGTATCTATGTTATAGTGTAACATTGATGCCATTGGTAAATAAAAGTAATAACTTAAACTAAACTGTATGTAAGAGTTTAATATTCCAGACGACCACAGAGTATGATCTCCGGGACGAACTAAAAGAGACTTACAGATCGAGTCCAACAGGGATTCTCTGAGCTGTCTCGAATAGGTACTTTAACAAGATCATTGACTTTGGAAAGTAAGGAGGAGAACATGCCTCCAACTGCAACAACGGAACTGAAGCTGAGAGGATGAACAACATCATGAGAACCAACAATCTGTCCTGGACTCCCCACGTAGATGCAACAATCAAGAAGCCTCAGGAAATTTTACATTTCTGTAAGGACCCTCACTAATGTCTACAGATGCGCCATTGAGAGCATACTGTGCGGGAACATAACAGCCTGGTATGACAACTGCCCTGCCCAGGACCATGAGAAAGGTGGTGTGCACAGCCCAGACCATCACAGAAGCCAACCTCCCATCCATGGACTCCATTTATGCAGCTTGCTGTCGCGCACAGGCTGCCAGCATCATCAGACAGACAGTACACCCAGGTATTGCTCTCCTCCAACCTCTTCCATCAGACAGAAGATACAGAAGCCTGAACCCATGCATGAGCAGCTTCTTCCTGGCCATTATTACACTGATGAATGGACTGCAGCTTCAAATAATGTTGATCTTGTGTAGTCCTGTGCAATGTAACCTGCATGATTCTAAGTCTTTTGATATATGCATCCTTGACTACCACAACCTGCTTGCAATGGTCGTAATCAAAGCTTTTCACTGTACTTCAGTACATGTGACAATAAATTAATCAATCAATTCTACATGGAGATGGCCCTGAGTGAAGGATTGAGGAACCCCAGCAACTGTCCCACAGCACAGAGTTAAACACCCTCAGGAGGACAGAGATTGATGGAACACATTTAATGGAAACAAATTTGATGAAGAATTTTGACTTCATACTGCTGTGTTAAAATCAGCTCACCACCCATTACCTGGTTTTTATCTCCATTTAATCAACAGAAATGGAACTGAAAGGGGTGTTTAATAGATGACCTGTATTTTACTGTATGTTCTACACTGTGGTCTAAAATCAAAATGACTCTTGGCATGTTCAATAAGCTTCTGTTAGCACTATCACTGATCATATTGATTAGTAATGATATTGTGTTGGATGCTCAGTGATGAGAAATTAAAAGAAATTCACTTCATAGTTAGATCCAGTCACATTTCACTACAGCAGCAGATCGGAGGAAACACGGAGAGTGCTGTCATAGAATCATGAAATGGTTAGAATCAGAAAAAGGAAGAAAGGGGCTATTTGGCCCATCTTGTTCATGCCGACTCAAAGACACCCAGATGCCCTCTCTAATCCCATTGTCCTGCACATGGCCAATAGCAGATGCAGATCCAGGGACGTTTTGAAAGAATTTAGGATCTCTGCCTCAACCTCCAACAGTGAATTCCAGACACCCATCATCCTCTAGAAATAAAAATTCCTCACATTCCCCTCTAATCCTCTGCCACTTAGTTTGAATTGATGTCTCCTGGTGTTTGAACTCTCTACCAAGGGAAACAGGTTCTTCCTGTCTACTCTATCTCTCCCCCGCACACTCTGTATACCTCAATCATGCCATCCCTCAACCTTCTCTGTTCCAAGGAAAACAATCCCAACCTCCCAAATCTCTCCTCATAGCGACAGTTTTCCAGCCCTGGCCACATTCTAATAAATGTTTGCTGCACTCTCTCCAAAGCAATTACATCCTTCCTGTAATATGATAACCAGAACTGCACAATATTCCAGTTGTGGTCTCACTGGTGTCATATACTGATTCATCATTATATCCTTACTTTTGTATTGTATGTCTCTTCCAATAAAGGATAGCATTCCATATGCCTTTTTTTTACAATTTTATCCACCTGACCTGCTACCTTCAGGGAGCTGTACACTTGCACATCAAGATCTTTCACTTCCTCCACCCCCTCACTATATTCCTGTTTATTGCATATTCCCTTTTACTGTTTTGATCTCACACTTACCAGAACTGCACTCCAAATGCCATTCTCTGCCCACTCCACCGACACAAACATATCATTTTGGAGATTATCCTCTACACTCTCCACTGCATGACAATTATTTGTGCCATCTACAAATTTCCCAATTGTGCCCCCTACATTCAAGTCCAAATCATTAATGTATAAAACATACAGCAGGGGTCCCAACATCACTTGAAACACATTTCCATTCCATTGATCATTATCCTTTGTTTCCTGTCATTGGCAATTAAGGAATGTTCTGTACTATTCGAAGCCAACTTTGGATCCAGTTCAGCACATTACTCTTTATCCCATGGGCTTTTATGTTTTTGACCAGTCTGCTATATGAGAGCTTGTCAAAGTCTCACTAAAGTCCAAGTATATAATATCGACTGCACAATCCTCACTGATCATCCTTGTCACTTCCTCAAAGAATTCAATCAAATTTGTAAGACATGACCTCCCCTTAACAAAGCCATGCCAACTACCCCTGACTAGTCCATATCTTTCTAAGTCACAGTTTATCCGATCTCTCAGGATTGATTTGAGCACTTTGAAAACCACTGAAGTAAGACTAACAGACTGAGAATTATTTTTGGCATTTTCGTTTGACCATTTTTAAACAATAGATCCAAATTTTGCATTCCTGCATTTGAAAATAATCCTCAGAGCATCTGCTATTTTCTCCCTGACCACTTTCAACATCCAAGGGAACAATACACCTGATCCTGGCAACTTATCAACTTGCGAGGAATCTAGTGGTGGAGGTGGGTACAATTGCAACATCTAAAAGGCATCTGGATGGGTATATGAATAGGAAGGGTTTAGAGGGATGTCAGCCAGATGCTGTCAAATGGGACTAGATCAGATTGGTCAGCATGGACAAGAAGGGTCTGCTCCTGTGCTGTCTGACTCTAGACTTCCTTTCTCGTTATGATTATTTTGTCCAATAGTTCACACTGCTCCTCTTGCATTACTATATCCACATCATCCTTTTCCTTTGAATATACAGAGAGAAAAAATAATTTAAAATTCTTCCCATATCTTCTGCATCTTCATACATTTCCTTCTTCATCCCTGATAGGTCCCAATTTTTCCTTAACTATCCTTTTGCTCTTTATCTACAGGTAAAACATCTTTTGATTTTCCTTTATCTTGCTTTCTAGATATTTTCACTTCCTTTCTTTGATTTCTTTGTTTCTTTTTTAATTTGATCCCTGTACTTTCTATACTCCTCCAGGGTAAGTGAAGTGTTGTGTTGAGTTTGTGCGCTCAAGAGGAGGCCTTTAGACCCTGTGCCATTTTTCCCGCTGTGGCCCGACACCTCAACTTCTTCAGTTTTCTGTCTCAAGATATTGATAGTTTGACGGAGTTACATAAACTCTATACAAAAACAAATTTTTGAATTCACATCACTGGCTCATTTTTCTATCCCATTTGTGTGTCTGTGTTATCAACCGTCCCCTAGTCAAGAGATTTGGTGAAAGAGCTATTTTGTGACATCGTGGTAACTCGGAACAGTGATACAGCAACACTGGTTAAATGGCTTCTCCCAAATTGAATGGTAAAGATAGACAGCCTTGATTCCAATGTGTTCATTCGTAGAATGTGCCAATGTGTGCATCACTGGCTCGGTTAGCGTTTAGTGCCCGGAAGGCAGTTAAGACTCACAAGAAACCTAATTCTAAATCTAAAGGGCATGAATGAATTAAATGGGCTTTTACAACAATCAGTGGTTAGATGATCGTCACTAAGCTAACTATGTTTTAATTCCAAATTTCAAACTGGTCTTACATCTGCCATGACAAGATTGCAACTATATGGGTGGCATGGTGGCTCAGTGGTTAGCACTGCTGCTTCATAGCACCAGAGAACATGGGTTCGGTTCCAGCCTTTGGTGATTGTCTGTGTGGTGATTGCACATTCTCCCCGTGTCTGCATGGGTTTCCTCCCACAGTCCAAAGATGTGCAGGTTAGGTATATTGGCCATGCTAAATTGTCCATAGTGTTAGGTACATTAGTCAGAGGGAAATGGGTCAGGGTGGCTCACTCTTTGGAGGATCAGTGTGGACTTGTTGGGCCAAATGGCATGTTTCCACACTGTAGGGAATCTAATCTAATATCTTGTCCAAAACTAGAGGGCACAGGTGAGAGGGAAAGATTTAAAAGGGACCTAATGAAGAGCTTTTTTTATGCAGAGAATGGCACATGCATGGAATGAGCTGCCAGAGGAAGTGAAGGGAGCTGGTACAATTACAACATTTATTAGGCATCTGGATGAGTACATGAACAGGAACAGTTTAGAGGGATACGGGGCAAATGCTGGCAAATTGGATTAGTTTCAGAGATCTGGTCCACTTGGATGAGTGGTTTCAAAGGGTCTCTTTCCGTGCTATACAATTCTATGACCTTATCACTCTGAATTCCACAATTCACCATCCACCACGGTGAGACTTGAAGCATGTTCTATGCACATTAACTTGGGGTTGTGGGTTACTAGTCCAATGGCATCATGGGCTGCCCTTATGATGGAGAACCCAATGTTCTGCATCACCATTCTACTGGGGATAAGCTAGTGTCCTCTGTGATAGTAAAACTGAAATAAACAGTAAAATATTACAGCAAGGCACCGGTGTGAAAACACAGCTTTGCTTGATCAAATTAACCAGCATGAAGAAGAGGTAGTAAGAGTATAAAACAACAGCTTAAACTGCCATGTAGATGGTAACTAGAAAACATATAAAAGAGGAAGGAGATAGCATTGTGAAAGCAATAAACTGCGATCCAGCTTGCGACTCTAAGTCAGGAACCTTGAGAACAGCAGTGATCTTTGGATCAGAGCCTGACCATCCCTTTTTATTGCTAGTATTCTGTACAAGGAGTCAGGTGTGTTCATTTGTGATTCTAATCAACAGTGTGATTTAATTCGTATTGCTTCTGAGTATTTATCTGATTACTCTGTTTCACTTTATGCAGAGAAATATCAGTAAAAAGCAAATCAGTTACCAATGTCTAAATCTTTGCCATCCTTTAATATTTCAGCCAGTGTGACGGATGTCGGGATGTATTTGTCTTTTGTGAAAAACCAAGTTTTTTCCTTTTTCCTGATGATGTACAGGGGCTTGAAGCCATCAGAAAAATAGGGACTTGCGGCAGGAATCAGTGTGCCACCATAAGGGTCAATTTCTTTCACGATTTTCCGAGTTGCTTTGTGAAACATGACGTAAAAATCTACAAACATAAAATATGAATTGATTTATAATTATACATTGAAACTGAAACAATAAACTGGGTTAGAATGATATCGTTGTGAGAGCATTAGATATCAGTGCAGAAGTTGGCCATTCGGTACATTGAGTTTGCTCCACAATTCAATGAAACCATGACTGATCCAATAAATCTCAAATGCACTTTACTGCTTTTTTCCCAAAACCCTCGGTTCCCTTAAATGAATAAAACATATTAATATCAACTTATTAATTTAATATTAGCATCCCAACTTCTACATGGCTCTGCAGTAAAGAATTCCACAGATTCACAACCCTTTGAGTGAAGAAATTCTTTTCATCGTGATCTTAACTGGATGACTCTTTATATCTTCTTGTCCTAGACTCTGCCACAAGGGAAAACACCCTTTCCACATCTACTTTGTCAAGTCCTCTAAGTATCTTATATGTTTCAACAAGCAGGGACATTCGCAACATTTAAGGCGGACCTTGATAGACACATGAACGGGAGGCAAACAGAGGGATAGAAACTGCACATGGGCAATAGTTCGTGGATTTAAATAAGGATTAAGAATTGCTGCAGGCTTGGTGGTGGTGCTGGTGGTGGGGGGGGTCTCTTCCTATGCTGTATGGTAAAATCCAAATGTATTACATTCACTGGTTCTCCTTTATCTATCCTGTTGGTTACCTCTTCAAAGAATTTGGATAAATTTGATAGACTGTAACAGTTACTATTACATTCATAGAAAGCACAACAGTGATTTGGCTATTTGGCCCAACAAGTCCACAATGACCCTCTAAAGAGTAACCCACCCAGACTCATTCCCCTACCCTAATGTTCTTCATTTACCCTTAACTAATGCACTTAACCTACACATACCTGAACACTATGGGCAATTTAGCACGGCCAATTCACCTGACCTGCACATCTTTGGATTGTTGTAGGAAACCGGAGCACCCGGAGGAAACCCATGTGTAAACTCCACACAGTCACCCGAGGCTGGAATCAAACCTGGGTCCCTGGCGCTGTGGGGCAGCACTGCTAACCACTGGGCCACTGCCCAATCTATTAATTCTCATTCCCTAATTTTTACAATATAGTGCTACGTTTTGTGGAGAGAAAATGTTCGAAACAAAGCTCACTTATAAATCAGCCGGAGACAAAGCCATAGAAACAAGGACAATTTATTACAAACTTGCAAGTCCGGACACTCCTACTGCTAGCCTGGCGAAGAGTGCCCGGATATCAATTATACAATCATTTTTGTACAGTTTGTGTGCTGCAGGCTCACATTCCCCACCCCCACCTTCCCCTACTCTTACCCTATCATAATAATTTATTTCATTTCATTTCCTTATTTGGCCTAACATTAAGATGATTACCTCACTTGTTTTTCTCTTTACTTATCTCTGTACCAGGTTGATCTTGGATGTCTGCCTTCTTTGTCTTGTTACTACAAGCTTTATTGTGAAAATACTCTTACTTTCTGCTACAACATTCCATAGTTATTTCCTAGCTTAAAACTATTTTCTTTAAAACTACTTCTTTAAAAGACCCCCTAAATTCATTAAAGTCTTAGCCTTAAGGATACTGCATGCTACAAGAAGTCCATGACCGTTTGTATAATGTCTCACCCCTTCACCCATCTACAGAAATTACACTCCACTAGCACTTACAACAACTACATTTCTATATCGCCTGCAGAAAACTACATTTCTTATTTCCCACAAAAATAACAGAGAAAAAATTATTCCACATCAGTGACCCCTCCCCACTGCTCTGTGAGACAGCCTAAGACCATGACACTCACTCACCCCTTTGATTTTATCCAGTATGCAGTCGGGAGTTTGTGCTGAGAAGTTGGGGTTTGGGGTTAATCATGTAAAAACATAAAGAAAAAGTGTGTTTGTGGATTTTCCTCAAGTCCCACTAAGACTGGGAATCGATTGTGAGGACAGAGCTGGGATGGTGGGGAGGGAGAATGGTGAAAGAGGGTGGTGTGAGTGGGAGGTTGCATACCAATGGGGGGGCTCTCTCGTGATGCAGGGGTAGTGTCCCCACCACTGAGGCAGGAGGTCCCGGTTCAAATCTGCACATGTTCCATCTCTGAACAAACTGATTAGAAAACAATATCTACAATGGTAGATTGCCCCGTGTTCAGTGATTTAATCAGGAGCTGGGACTGGGGGGTTGGGGGGAAAGGGGGAGTTTTTCTGGGGGTGGAGGAGCTGGGAAGGTCCTGTTTCACTCCCTCCCTCCCGGTGAGTGACAGGATCCCTCCCCCGCGGGGACCCCTAAGGAAATTCCATCGGGAGGCAGCTCAGGGCGGCTCCGGGATCGGGATTGGGACCAACTTTCACAAACTTCACAACTTTCATAAACTTCCCAAACTTTCACAAACTTTCAAGACCCGTTCCTGACTGGAGCCGGGGGAGGGGAGCTCGGGTGGATCTCCCGGCGGTGGGGGGGATCGCGGTGGGATCTGGTAGACTCGGGTGGGCGGGACCAGATCCCTGGGATCCAGAGGCGAGATCCAGGGACATTGGATGTCCCCCGCACGGACACAAAAACCTCTCCCACTGCCTCTGAAAGTGACCCCCACCCAGAGGAGGGGCTGCACTTCCCCCCCCCCCCCAAGGGAAGGGGGTACTGGGGAAAAGTCTGCAACCCCAGGGTGGTGGGGGGTGAGGGGGTGGGGAGTGTTGTTGGGTGGGTGATGGACTGTTATGGGGGTAAGGGAGAGGGCTCCCTGGATGAACACCCACCTCCTCATAACCACAGCCACAGTGAGTCTTACCTTTGGGTCCAGTCCTTCTGTCTCCCTCCCTCTGCCTCACGCTGGCTCTATTTAAAGGTTCTTTCACCCACCCTCCTCCCAGAGAGTCCCACCCCCTCAACCCCCACCGCCTTGAGATACAAGACGTTGTCCCATTCCTGTCTGAATTGTGAAAGGTGGGGGTGGGCGTTTCTCTGCGTTACAAATGTGACTACAACTCAAAAATGCCTAAATAATGTTTTCTTTAATTTCAAAAATACACTTTATTCAAAAAAATCTCCTTGTATAAATATATTATCACAAAAGCAATTGGGTTCTGTACTGTTGCATATCAAGTAAATAAACAAAACTTTGGACTTTGACTCTCTCCAAAAATCTAAAGGTACAGTGCTAAGAGATACAATTAAAAATCACACAATAACTGTTTATAGGCCATGAGATTTATTTGGAAGCAGTGTTTCCAAATCAACTTTTTGGACGATAACCTGGTATTGTGTGATTTTTATTAACTTTGTCCACCCAGTCCAGCACCAGCTCCTCCACATCGTAGATACATATGTTGGGTAAAGTGGCTAAATAACTCTTAAAACGCCCTGGAGCTCAGCAAGTCTGGCAGCTTCAGTAAAGAGAAAGTAGAAGTAGTTTTATGTCCAGTGACCCTCCTTCAGAACACTGGACTCTAAACATCAACTCTGCTTTCCCTCCACAGTTGCTGCCAGACCTGTTGCGTTTGTCCAGCAATTTCTGTTTGTTTTCATCATCTGCCATTATTTGTATTAAAATGCTTAGGCATCTCCAGATATTGGGAAATGCGCTCCCTAAACAGCAAATTTACATTTTTCACTTCAAACTTGTCAAGGAGGAGTTTGGTGGCTGAGTTTTGTTTCCTTACTCCTTCGACCATGTATTCCCTACAATCTTTAGACATCAATGTGAAGCTTTCAGTGTAGGGCAACATTTGGGCTTTCTGCTGCATTCAGTCCTGTCTGAAAATAGCAGAGTTCAGAAGTAATTTCAAATTTATCTCCTGGAAATATAGAACATCAGGGTAGGCCATTCAGCCTTTCAAGCTTGCTCTGCTATTCAGTATGATCATGGCTGATCATCCAACTCAGTGCCCTGTTCCAGCTTTCTTCCCATATCATTGTGGTATAGAGTCAAAGAACTATACACCACAGAAACAGATCCTTCAGTCCAACCGGTCCATGCTGACCATAATCCCAAGTTAAACTAGTCCCACCTGCCTGCATTTGGCTCACACCCATCCAAACATTTCTTATTCATGAACTAGTCCAAATGTCTTTAAAATGTTGTAACTATAGTTGCATCCACCACCTACTCTGGAAGTACATTCTACACACTCTGTGTAAAAAGGTTGCTCCTCATGTCTTTTTGAAATCTTTCTCCTCTCAACTTAAAAAATGCCCCCTGGTCTTGAAATTCCCCACCCTAGTGAAAAGATACTTGCTATTTACCTTGTCGATACCCCTTATGATTTTATAAACCTCTATAAGGTCACCTCTCAATCTCCTACTCCAGTGAAAAAGTTTTAGCCTACCCAGTCTCTCCTTATAACTCAACCCCTCCATTCCCAGCAACATTCTGGTAAATCTTTTATGAACCCTCTCCAGCTGAATGATATCCTTCCTATCCCAGGGTGAACAGAACTGGATGCAGTACTCCAGAAGAGGCTTCACCAATGTCCTGTGCAATTTTAACATGATGTCCCAACTTACTCAGAGATCTGAGCAATGATGGCAAGTGTGCGAAATACCTTCTTAATCAAGTCTGCATGTGGCACAAACATCAAAGAATTATGTACCTGAACCCCTCGGTCTCTCATTTCAATCTAACTATCCAATGGTCTACATGACAACTACATCTATCTCCTTCTTGAAAACATTGCATGATCGGCTTCAACCACTTTCTATGCCAGAGGATTACACAGGCTCGCCAATCTCTGGATGAAGAAATTTCAGATTCCAGCATCTGCAGTACAGGGTAATTTGCTCCTGCTATGTGTGCAATTGGGATCTATTCCCCCAGATGGCAGTGTTGAATTATTTTGGTGTTAGCACATTTGATTACAGGTCAAGCAATTCTTCATTTAATTTTAGGTGCCCCTTTTTCAGATGTGTCTGAACCCAACATGTGTGCAGTTGGAACCTATTCCTCAACCTGGTTAAATCAAGCAGGAGTGTTTCAGAGGCAAAGAGTCTTCAGGAGTTGGGTCATTCTGGTGTGGTATTCAATTCCCTCAGCATCACTTCCTTTTACTCCAAGTGTAGCATGAATATGGCTGATTGTCAGAAATACAACTGTCTTGTTGCATACTTGTTGCAATGCATCGCGTAAACTCAAAAGAGGCTGCCCCATCAGTTAAGGGGGTATAGCTCAGTGGAAACACATTTGACTGTGGGTCAAAAGGTCCCCTTTCCAAATCCTTGTGCCTATTCTCAAGTTTTGTCTTAAATCAAAATGTGTGCAATCAGTAACTGCTCCACGAAAAGCCTATGCCAAGTTGGAGGTCTTCCAGGTGGCAGTACTCTCTTTGTATTGTAGTGTGGCCGAGCGGTCTCAGGTGCTGGATTTAGGCTCTAGTCTCAACAGGGGCGTGGGTTTGAATCCCACCACTGCCACTTCTACTGCTCAACTCCAAATGCACAGCTTGTTAAATTTCCTGTTCCTTGGATGCTGCCTAACCTGCTGTGCTTTAACCAGCAACACATTTTCAGCTGCATTCTGGAATAGTATTCTTTCCCTCTATACCTCCTTTTACACCGAGTGCAGCACACCTACACCTGAATGCCAGAAATACAATTGTTGTAATACATCGCATAAGCTCAAAAGGAACTGCACTGTTTTGTGGTGGAGCATTTGACAACTAGTCATAAGGTTCTTGGTTCTATTGTAGGCTTTTTCCCTTTTAGATTGCAACTGAAATCTAATCCCCACCTCCAGTTTAAATATGGCTGTCAATCTTTCAGATAACACTATTGAATCATTTTGGAGAGTTTTCAATTCTCTCAGAACCTTACCTTTTGACTCTGAGTGCAGCCTGGGGTTACAGTTGAAATCTCAGAAACATAACTTTAACAGTGTAGATATGGTACTATGCACCAATTAAGTTCAAAAGTGACAGGATTGTAGCTCAATGGTAGAGCATCCGTCAACAGATTATGCAATCTCTGATTAAAATCTAGGTTCCCCAGTTCACCTTAACCCGATATGCATGCACCTGGAATCCACTCCACAGCCATTTGCATTAGGCTGGTGATCTATTAGATTGTACTTTAGAAACTTCAACCAGTTTGTGGATTAACCAACACTTTCCTCAAGTACTCTCCTCAAAGAGACTCAGAATCTGGTTTGCAGTACAACTTGATTTTATAGACAAAATATTCCCTTAAAAACACCATGGGAACACTTCCCAAACTGCCATTATATTTACACTCTATCCACCTCCATCTGTCTGAGGAAGGATATTACCTGCACCAATCCACATGTTTGAGCTGAGCTGTTGGAAGCACCTTCCTCTCTGTGACTTAGGGCTGCCTCTCTTCCATGAAGGTGGATCTTGCAGACCAGAGCAGATCTTCTCGTGGGCCTTCTTGAGTTGCTGCATGGTTTTTGCTGAGTCATCACTTAGAGGGTGGCATCCAGGTGTGTGTTCTTATACCCCCTCACACTTGACCTTCCAGAGTGTTCAGTGGCCTTTGGCCAACAGGGTCATGAGCTTGGTTCAAATTATCTAACGGGATAACGTCAAAATCTTTCACTGTTGCCATGGTGAAAGGTGCAAAGTGAATACTCAGGCAGTCAAGATGCCAGAATATCTGACCGACACTTCTCCAGTACATAATGCTCAGGCTGGTTGTAACTCTTTCTACTTGAACCTTTACGACCTTTTTGAACTTGGTTTCCACTGTTGGCTGTAGCCGATAGCTGCTGGTCACTGTTTAGTTTAATTTGGCCAATTCTCTGTCAGGCCTGATTTCTCTGGCTGTGGATATCCAATTTTGGGCCTGGGGTCACTTGACAGCATTCCCTCAGCACCAATCCATTCTGGTCCAGGTGCAGCACAATGGCAACCGAATGTCAGGAATGCAATAGTTATGCTACATACCTGTTGCAATGCATCGTTTAAGCTCAAAAGGGACAGCTTCCAGAGTGAGGAGGTACTGTTCAGTCATAGAGCATCCGTCTATAGATCAAGAAGACCCTGAACAGCTTAAAAATATGGGGTAGACTATTTAAGATAGAGATGAGGAGAAACTTCTTCACCCAGAGAGTGGTGGCTGTGTGGAATGCTCTGCCCCAGAGGGCAGTGGAGGCCCAGTCTCTGGATTCATTTAAGAAAGAGTTGGATAGAGCTCTCAAAGATAGTGGAATCAAGGGTTATGGAGATAAGGCAGGAACAGGATACTGATTAGGAATGATCAGCCATGATCACATTGAATGGCAGTGCAGTCTCGAAGGGCTGAATGGCCTACTCCTGCACCTATTGTCTATTGATTCAAGTTGCATTTTAACCCATGATATGTAGAACTGGAATCTACTGAACAACCAGTTTACATCAGGTTGACGGTCTAGCAGTAGACAGTACTCTCTCTAGCATTGGGTCATTTTGGAGTTGTATTCAATTTACTAGTTTCTCCAAGAGCACCACAATTACAGCTAAGTGTCAGACATGGAATTGTTGCAATGTGCCACTTCAACTCAAAAGGGACCATGACAGATGTGCAGCTGGTATACGGTGTAGTGGAGCTTTTGTCTAAGAAAGTTCAAGAAAGCTCTGGTTCAAAGTCTGTGCTCTTCTTGAATTTGTGTCTTCAACAAGGCTGTTTAGAACTGGAATTTACTCGACCAGCAGTTGACAGCAGGGTTTTTCCAATAATAGTGTTGGGTTGTTTTGAGATCAGAAGTCAGCTGACACCAGGTTATAGTCCAACAGGTTTATTTGAAGACACAAGCTTTCGGAGCTTTGCCTCTTCATCAGGTGAAGTGAAAGAGAAGCAAACGGTCACAGAATATATAGGCAGAGAGATCAATGGAATGCATTGCCGAGGAGGTGGTAGAAACTGGTACAACATTTGTAGTTAAGTACAACATTTGTACAACAGTTAAGAGACATTTAGACAGACACATGAACTGGCAAGGAATGGAAGACAGGCAGATGGTATGACAAAGAAAAGAGGACCTATACTGCGGACTAGAAATCTGAAATGAAAACAAAGAGCCAGAGAAACGGAGAACTCAGTTTTAAGAATGCAATGTGCAATGGTAGTGTCATGGTGGGCTAAAGACCCTGTTCCTGTGCTATGTTCTAACTCAATACTGTTATCTGAACTGCCTCCAGCTTGAAACAAACTGGTTCTAGTCGATTCCAGCTCCACACACCATGGGCTAAGATACAATTTGAAAGGGGGCATCTAGATTTGAATGCAGGCACTGCATAACCTTACAGTTAAATGCTCTACCAGTGAGCTATACCCCAGCTCCTACTCATTAAGTTGGACTGCGGATGCTGAAGATCTGAAACAAAAATGTCATATTGCTGGGGAAACTCAGCAGATCTGGGCAACATCTGTGGAGAGAAACCATTCTGAGGAAGGGTCACTTGATCAAAAGTATTAACTCTGCTTTCTCTGTTCAGACGCTGTCAGACCTGCTGAGTTTCTCCAGCACTTTCTGTTGGTCACCCACATCCACCCCCCTCCCCACCCCCGACTCATGTTGAAGTCCCATTTGAGCTGAAGTGATGCATTGCCACTAGCGTACACAGTTACAATTGACAATTGACTGTAATAGTGCTGCATTCTGATTACAAGGAGATGCTGAGGGGATAGAATCCAACTCCAAAATGACTCAGTACTGGAGAGAATACTGCCATCAGAAAGACCATCGGCCTGTTTTAAACAGGTTGAAGAACAGTTTCCAATGCTAAAATCTTGAATCAAACTGCAACTTAAGAATTAACATTTCGAGTCCAGCAGGATATTTTCTAATCGACCTATTCAGAGATTACATTAGACTAGATTAGATTAGATTCCCTACAGTGTGGAAACAGGCCATTTGGTCCAACAACTCCACAACAACTCTCCGAAGAGTAACCCATCCAGACCCATTTCCCTCTGATGTTATGATAAATCTCTGGACCAGGTGTGGCCTGAAGATGGGCCTCCTAGCTCAGAGGCAGGCACACTACCATTGCACTCAGGCATGGCTTCTTAAAGCTGAGTTCTCCGTTTCTCCAGCTCTTTGTTTTCATTTCAGATTTCTAGTTTCCACAGTATAGGTCCTCTTTTCTTTGTCATTGGTATAAATGATTTGGATGAGAATATAGAAGGTGTTAGTTCTCATAGTGTTGAATCCAAGTGAATAAGTTGTGTCTTTTGACTTAGTTTTTAGTTATTCAGCTAACTTTAATCAACTGTAGCCAATTCCAAGAGGTAAAGTTTTCCCAAGCTTTAAAAAACAATTTTTTAAATCAATATTCCGTCGCAAATTTTTGCCTTATGCAACCACTGACAGTTCCTTTAAAGGATATTATATTAACCAAATATGTTCCACACTGATACAGGTAGTCACCATACTTTCAAATCACCATATATTCCCAAAATGCAAACTAAATTCAAAGCATTTGCAGATCTCAACCTCCAGGGAACAAAACACAAACATTACTCAAGACAACATTTAACAATCAATGAACAAAGGTGCATTCGTTCCAGACCACAAAAAGTTATCATTTAATTTAGGGGAGGCAGTACCAAAAGCTGTTCTCTCTCTCTTTCTCTCTCCCACTCATTTATGAACATTTTCTAATTTGTTTCCTATCTTAGTTTTTTGTTTATTCCTTGCTGGTAAAGAGAATGAGACGTACAATAGTTCCACTATCCAGACCCAGCAGTTATATAACACACAGTCACAATCAGGGAGTTTACCTCCACAAATCTCAATGGTGATATATAACTGCAACCAAAGACCTTCTCTCTGAATTCTACACGAGCTCAAAGTGCTAATCGAAAGTTCATTTTTTTAAGGCTCAATCTTCTTTATTTCTCATTTCTTTTTACCACTGTCTTTGTGAGCAAGATAGCTTTGTATGGTTCCAATTAGCTTTTAACATTTGGTCAAGTGACTTCTTATTTCTGTCTGCTAAAATCGGGCAATGGATCCCTCAGGCTTATGGTAGTAATACCTTTTATAAGCATAACTGGTGGTAGTGCCTCCATCATCACTTGACTTTTCAGGGGAACCAGCCTTAACTCGGTCTCTTCGTCAGAGTTACCAGAGAGGTCTGAATCTGTATCTAAACTGGCCCCCCTCCTTCGTGCGCATCGTTGGTCCTTGGCCAATTGATCAGTTATATCTTCCCTTGGTGTCTGGCTGTTTTTCCAGTTCTTTACACTGTTGTTCCTTAAGTTCCTTATTTTCAGACTCCAACTTTTCTTTTATAGGTGCTAGGATGGGTCTGTTGTCTACGGAGGACTCTGAGTTCCCTCAGCGATCCTGTTCAACAATGCCAAATTGTTAGATTCATAGTTTCCAATGAGAGTCCAGGTCTGGTGGTAGGTTCAGGCGACCTTTATTGTGATTTACTCAATAGTATAGCATAGCAAAAAGGTGCATAAAATGTTTCTAAGTAGCTGATTGGATGCAGCATAAGCTCAAAGTGCAACCCCCCACTTTGTTTACTATTGGTAACCCCTCTATAGGTCACTCCTCTATGAGGTTTATAAGATCATGAGGGGCATGGAGAGGATCAATAGACAAGGTCTTTTCCCTGGTGTGGGGGAGTACAGAACTAGAGGACTTAGGTTCAGGGTGAGAGGCCTAAGGGGCAACTGTTTCATGCAGAGGGTGGGGGGTGGGGGAGGGAGTGTTTGGAATGAGGTGCCAGAGGAAGTGGTGGAGGTTGATACAATTACAGTATTTAAAAAGCACCTGAATAACGTATATGAATAGGAAGGGTTTAGAAGGATATGGGCCAAGTGCTGGCAAATGGGACGAGATTAGGTTAGGATATCTGGTCAGCATGGACGAGTTGGGCGGAAGGATGTGTTTCCAAGCCAAACATCTCTAAGACTACACAGTCAGCAGCACTGAGTTGTTCCTTTGTAACTGGACTGTTTTGTCCTTAACCTGAAGGAGGTCCTGCCACACTCCGCAATTTCAATGTATACACTGTATTCAAGTTAGTTCCTTTCCAAGCATTTACCAGCTCCAAAATGTTAACTAGGAGAAAGTGAGGACTGCAGATGCTGGAGATCAGAATTGAAAAGTTAACTGCCAATTAATTGGATACCTGTCAATCACTGAAGGACCTTTTAAATTTCTTATTAACCTCATTGCAGGAAACATAAGAAAAACTGATTTTTTTTTCCTAATTGTTATAAAATCAGTTACAACAATGTGGATACACCTAATTTCAGAATTCTTTAGTTAACAAGTTGTGAACAGATTGATTAAATAATTCAAAGGTGAGTGTGAAACATTCTTATCTATGTCTTATGTGTCTAACTGCAGCTAATCTTGAGTTTACAAAGCTATTATTCCTCTATTTGTGCCCTAAACTCTCTCACTACTTTCAGCCATCTTCTGCTGCAGTAGCCATGGGCAGCCATCACCCATTTTGTGCTGCTCAGTGATAGGCAGCCCTAACAGAATGCCTGGTTAGTGAATTTGTAGATGGCACCAAAGTTGGTGGCACAATAGACAGTGAAGAAGGTTTTCTAAGATTACAAAGGGCTCTTGATCAAATGGATAAATGGGCTGAAAAATGCCAGATGGAACTCAACCTGGATAAAAGTGAGGTATTATATATTGGCACAACCAACAAGAGTATACAATTAATGGTAGAGCCTTGGATAGTGTTCTAGAACAGAGAGATCTAGCAGATTAGGTGTATAATTATGTGTCTCACAAAGACAGATTGATTTAAAAAAAGTATTTATCAGGCTTGCCTTCATTGCTCAGTCCTTAGAGTATAGGAGTTGGGAAGTCATGTTGAGGTTGTACAGGACATTGGTGAAATCTCTTCTGGAATACCCTGTCCAGTTCTGGTCGCCCAGTTGTTGGAAGGATATTATTAAGCTGGAGAAGGTTCAGAAGAGATTTATCGGGATGTTGCTGGGTATGGATGGTTTGAGTTATAAAGAAAAGCTGGATAGTCTGGGACATTTCTCACTAGAGCATAGGAAGTTGAAAGATGACTTTACAGAGGTTTATAAAATCATGAGGCATACAGATAGGGTTAATGGTAGCTGTCTTTTCCCTAGGTTAGGGGGTACATTTTTAAGGTGAGAGGAGAAAGATTTAAAACATGACATGGGGGCAATTTCTTTACACAGAGGGTGGTTCACATGTGGAATGAACTTCCTGAAGAAGCGGTAGATGTGGACACAATTACAACTTTTGGACAGAGCAGTACGGTGGCTCAGTGGTTAGCACTGCAGTCTCATAATACCAAGGACCCAGATGTGGAGTTTGCACATTCTCTCCATGTCTACGCAGGTTTCCTCCCACAATCCAAAGCTGTGTAGGTCAGGTGGACTGGTGATGTAATTTTTTTTTCAATGAAGGGGAGGATCTGCTGTTTATTTTTCTTATTAACCTCCACGCTACCACCTAACTGCGGTAGTGCTTATTTTTTTCCCCAGCACCCATGGTGTGTTTGTGAGACACAGTGAGAGACAAAAAGTGCACAAATCTTTATTCAATTTCCACCACCAGGAAGATAGGAAAACACCCGAGTGGCCTGTGACAAGCAGTGCCCTTCACATCGAAGGACAATGCAGTGTGATCAAACAGTGAAGGGGAGGGCAGGGACTAAATCAAAATAGCGTTGGAGGGGGAAAATGATGCACTCCACTCCCATTGGCGCCCACCTCTCCCTGAACAACTCCAGGGTGTTGGTGGACACCGCGTGCTCCTTCTCCAAGGACAACTGGGCCCTAACGTAACCGCGGAAGAGGGGCAGGCAGTCGGCCCTAATGACCCCCTCCACGGCCTGCTGCCTGGACCTGTTTATGGCCAGTTTGGCCAGGCCCAGGAGCAGACCCACGAGGAGGTCTTCAGACCTGCCCTCCCTCCTGCGTACCAGGTGCCCGAAGATCAGGAGCGTGGGACTGAAGTGCAACCAGAAACAGAGGAGAAAAATTTTTGAGAAAATCAAAGAGGGAGTGCAAACGCCCACACCCAATATACACATGGTCCACAGACTCCACAGCACCACAGAACAAGCAGTTGGGCTGGGAGTCCGTGAACCACCGCAATCTGCGGTTGCAGGGGACTGCTGCATGCAGCACCCTCCACCCCAGATCCCCGAGAGAAAGGGGGAGGACTCCTACGTAGAGGGCCCTCCACCACCCGCTGGCAAATGAGCAGGCCAGTGTGTGTCCGGACGGTGGATGAGGGAGAAGAGGCGGACAGTGTGCAGCAGCAGTCGATACAAGGCCCGCCTTTTCACCCCCTGAAAAAGAAACAAAATTAAAATTCCGGAGGCGGCTCAGGTTGTGGGGCACAGGCTCCCGCGGGAAGTATGGGACCTTGGGGCCAATGTGAAATTCCGTCCAGGCTGGGGTGAGCGCGGATGGGATCCCACCGCACACCTGAGCATCCTCCAACTGGTGCACTACGTTGGGTCAGAGCACCGCCGTTTTACTTTTATTTTTGGAGGGAGAAATGATGCACTTCATTCCCTGCGGCGGCCACCTCTACCTGAACAACTCCAGGGTGTTGGTGGACACCGCGTGCTCCTTCTCCAAGGACTCCCTGTCCCTAATGTGAAACTTCTGTTTATTTATTTTTCTTTTTTAGGAAAACACCCGAGTTGCCAGTGACAAGCAGTACCCTTCACATCAAAGAGGGCAATGCTCTGTGATCAAACAGTGAAGGGGAGGGCAGGGACTAAATTAAAATAGCATTGGAGGGGGAAATGATGCACTCCACTCCCTGCGGCGCCCACCTCTCCCTGAACAACTCCAGGCTGTTGGTGGACACCGCGTGCTCCTTCTCCAAGGACACCCGGGCCCTAACGTAACCGCGGAAGAGGGGCAGGCAGTCGGCCCTAACGACCCCCTCCACGGCCCGCTGCCTGGACCTGTTTATGGCCAGTTTGGCCAGGCCCAGGAGCAGACCCACAAGGAGGTCTTCAGACCTGCCCTCCCTCCTCTGCACCGGGTGCCCGAAGATCAGGAGCGTGGGACTGAAGTGCAACCAAAAACAGAGGAGAAGGTTTTTGAGGAAATCAAAGAGGGAGTGCAAACGCCCACACCCAATATACACATGGTCCACGGACTCCACAGCACCACAGAACAAGCAGTTGGGCTGGGAGTCCGTGAACCACTGCAATCTGCGGTTGCAGGGGACTGCTGCATGCAGCACCCTCCACCCCAGGTCCCTGAGAGAAAGGGAGAGGACTCCTGCGTAGAGGGCCCTCCACTGGGGATCCCCACCGCCCGGTGGCAAATGGGCACGCCAGGGCGGGTCCGGGCGGTGGATGAGGGAAAAGAAGTGGATGGTGTGCAGCAGCAGTCGATACAGGGCACGCCTTTTAACGGGACAAAATTAAAATTTTGGAGGCGGCTCAGGTTGTGGGACACAGGCTCCCGCGGGAAGTACGGGACCTTGGGGCCAATGTGAAATTCCGTCTGGGCTGGGGTGAGCGCCGACGGGATCCCACCGCACACCTGAGCGTCCTCCAACTGGTGCACTACGTCGGGTCCGAGCACCGCCGTTTTAAAGCGTCGGATGGCGGTGGCCACGTACTGGACGTCTACTGCTGTCCTGCTCGCTATGTCTTGCGGCAACGTCCAGCCCAGGCCCCCAGCACCCAGCACGTCCCTGACCCTGGTCACCATCGCCGCCATGGCCCTCCCCTCCGACAGCCACTCGAACCCGCAAGCACGGAGGTGCGGATTCCTGAGCAATGGCTCCCTGACGACAGCCGCTACTCCTGCCAGAGGGTAGGCGCGACGTGATTCGACCATGTTCCAGACAGTGATCAGGTCCTGGTAAAAGACAGGCAGCACCTTGAGGGCGACCTCCAAACCGTCACGGTCGACGAACAGGAGCTGCGTGTCGTAGTTGAGGTTACGCACCTGGCAGAAAAAATACGTCGCCAGGGCGCACCACCTAGGAGGAGGCTCGACGTAAAGGTATCGCTGCAAGGTCTGAAGGCGGAAGGTCGCGACCTGGGTGCGGACACACACCAGCGACTGACCGCCCTCCTCAATAGGGAGACTCAGAACCTGCGCAGCGACCCAGTGCATCTTTTTGTCCCAGAAGAAGTTGACCAACGTTCTCTGGATGTCAGCGACAAAGCCAGGAGGAGGGACCAAAGTGACCAGCCAGTACCACAGCATGGCGGCCACCAGCTGGTTTATGACCAGCACTTGGCTCCTGTAAGATAGCACTCAGAGCAGTCCTGTCCAGCGGCCGAGGCGAGCCGAGACTTTGGCCTCCAGCTCCTGCCAGTTGGCCGGCCAGGATTCCTCGGTCGGGCTGAGGTAGACCCCCAGGTAGAGGAGATGGGTGGTACTCCAGCTGAACCCCCGAAACACCTCCGGCAGGGAGTCCACCCGCCATGGACCCAACAGTAGCCCGGAACATTTGGCCCAGTTGATCCTGGCGGAAGACACCACCGAGTACACGGCCTGGCAGTCGCGCATCCTCCCCAGGTCAGCCGGGTCGGTGAAAGTGAGGAGCACGTCATCGGCGTAGGCCAAGGGGACCACCCCCGTGCCCGCGCCGCGCAGCGCAGAACCAGCCCCGACAACCTCCTCCGCAAGAGGCGCAGGAAAGGCTCCACGCACAGGGAATACAGCTGGCCGGACAGGGGGCAGCCTTGACGCACTCCTCTCCCAAAGCGAAGGGGCGCCGTCAGGGACCCGTTAACTTTAACCAGACACTCTGCGGCGGCGTACAAAAGTCGGATCCGGGCGACGAACTGCGTCCCGAACCCGAATGCCCGCAGAATCCCGAGCAGGCACTCGTGATCGACCCTATCGAACGCCTTCTCCTGCTCCAGAGACAGGAAGGCGCTCGGCAGACCAGCCCGTCGACAGAAATGGATCAGGTCCTGGACCAGATGGACGTTGTCATGTATCCTCCGGCCCAGGACCGTGTAGGACTGGTCCGGGTGAATCATGTGGGCCAGCACGGAAGCCAGGCGAGAAGACAACACCCTGGCGAAGATTTTGTAGTCCGTGCTGAGGGAGACCGGACGCCAGTTCTTCAAAGAACGAAGGTCCCCTTCTTTGGCAGCAGGACGATGACCGCCCTGCGCCAAGAAAGGGGCAGCTCTCCGGCATTTAGACTCTCCCCCAGGACCTGTGCGTAGTCGCTCCCCAAGACGTCCCAGAATGCCCCGAAGAACTCACAGTCAGCCTGTCCAGCCCCAGGGATTTGCCCCTCGAGAGCCGGTCGAGGGTGCCGGTCAGCTCCTCTAAAGTGACGGGAGCGTCGAGGCTTCCGGCAACCTCCGGGCCGAGCTGCGGCAGGTCCTCTCACAGAACTCTGCGAGCATCCTCGCTGGACTGATCCAGAGAGAACAGGGCTGTGTAATAGGATCGGACGTGGGCCCTGATACCCTCCGGATCCGAGACGAGGGACCCGTTGTTGGCCAGCAGCACAAGGAGCTGCTGACAGGTGCCATGCCTTTTTTCCAGCAAGTAGAAGAAGGGGGAGCCGCGGTCCAGGTCCTGGAGGAGCTGGATCCGCGACCTCACGTACGCGCCCCGAGCCCCGACGAGCTGCAGGTCCCGGAGCGCGGCCTTCTTCTCTTCGTACACCCTGTGCAGGGCCGGGTCCGCGTCGGGCTGACCGAGGCGTGACTCCAGGTCGAGCATCTCCCTCTCCAACTCCCCGATCCTGGATTTCTGCCTCTTTGTCGACCCTCTCACATACTCCTGACAGAGGATGCAGACGTGAGCCTTGCCCACGTCCCACCATCCCCTCAGGGAGGGGAAGCTTCCCCGCTTCCTTCTCCAGCCGGCCCAGAAATGACAAAACGAGTCCCAGAACCACTCGTCCTCCAGCAGCAGATTGTTAGAGTGCCAGTACGCGGAGCCGAGCCCGGCGCCGAACAGAAGGAGTTCCGCCCACACCAGGTGATGGTCCGTGCATGACACCTGCCGCGTGGAGGCCTTCAGAAAACAGGAGGCGTACGCCCGCGAAACGTACAGGCGGTCGATTCTGGACGCTCCGACCCCAGGCCTCACGAAGGTGTAGGCGATGGAGTCAGGATGGAGATTCCGCCAGATGTCCACCAGGTCAAAGGACTTGACCAAGGCCCCCAACCTCCTCCCCAATGCCCAACCTGTGCGGGCACCGCCGTGGTCCCTGTCCTCGAGGACACAGTTAAAATCTCCCGAGGACGACGAACTGGTTCTCGTCGATGGAAGTGAGATGAGTGGACACTTCTTCGAAGAAGCTCGCTTGCCTCGGCCTGGCCAGGGGAGCGTAGACATTCACCAAGTGAAGCACCGCGCCCCCCAGTCAAGTGAAGCAAACGGCCTGGCACTGGCTCCCTGATCCCCAAGATATCCGGCTGAAAATGCGGGGCCAACAAGATGGCTAGCCTGCCAATCTGCGGGTGAGGTGACTCATGTAGACACACCCGCCTCCCCCCACCCCCACCCCTCACCACTCCAGGAGCCAGGTGACTTCGTCTCCCAGGGTAATGTGGGTTTCTTGCAGGAAGCACACCACATACCTCCCATCCCGAAGGATCAAGAGGGTCTGGAATCTGCGCTGTGACTCCCTGCTGCCGTTGATGTTGAGGTTGGCTATAGTTGTCTCCATGGTCGGAAGCATTGTGCAACCACCACCAGTACACACAGTTAACCAAAAACTATATATACATTTACTGGGAGGACGAGAGAGGGGCACAGAAGTCCCTCACCCTCACCAGGAGTGTCCCCAGGAAGGTCCTGACTCGCTTTCGCTCGTTCACATCGAGCCCAGACGCCTGGTGCGCAGCATGCGCTGACCAGTAAACTCTCCCGAAGGAGCTCCAGTGGTCGAGTGCCAGTTGGTGTCTATCCCGGCGACTCCGAGTTTCCTCGACAAACTTCCGGAGTTCTTTGGGGGGGGGGGGGGGGGGAAGATCGTTGGGAGGGGGCACCTGGGACTCAAAGATGTCGCTGGAGATAGACTCCACGTCATCCCTAGTGTCTGCCACCAATCCCGAACTCTCCTCCGGGAGGTCACCCTCGGTCACCGACCCCTCCCCCACCGAGAGAAAGGGGGCTGGTCCGGCACCGCCAACTGGCCTTAAACCCCCGGCGACCCCACCCCCAGGGTCACTGGCAGTACCTTCCTCAGCACACCCCTTCCTGGAACACCCTGAGTTCGGGTCACCAGGCAGCAAAGGCTCGGGGCCCAAATCCTCTCCCGACACCAGGGCACCCGACTTCTCGTGAAAAAGGTCCCCCCAGGGCCAGGGCCACCAGAAAAACAGCCTGGAAGGGAAGAGCGAGAATAACACCTTCCTCCCCCCCACTGCTCGACGACCCAGCAGAGAATTCACCATTGTCACCCACACCACAGCCCATATAGTTATTACAGTCCTTCCCAGGGGCTGGAGGAGTTATGGCAGCAGAAGGTCCCGCTGTAGCCCCTGGGGGTTTGGGCAGGTCAGGCTGTGGTATAGGACATGCAGGAGACACCATTGGCTTGCCCCCTGGACAGGGGCAGCACCACCAACACACTGCTGGGCTATCTTTCCCCTCCAAAGGGCGACACCTCTTCCCCAGAGAGACAGGGGGGAATTTATGGGCCTTCCCCTCCCCGCCCTCCTTGGTGGTCATGGGGCCCGAGGTCCCTCCCCCCCCGCAGCCTTTCCCGGAATACGATTGGCTGGGGGAGGATAGGGGGCATGGCCAGGGTGGGGAGGGTTAGCCATGTCACTTCCTGCCTCACCCCTGGTTTATCAGGTGATGGTGATGTGGGCAGGTACCTAGAGATATGGTCACTGCAGGAGGTGAGGCAGGGTGGTTCCCCCCAGGTTAGTGCCAGGCTCAGGCTCGGGGGCCCCCGGGCCAGGCGTTGAAGTCCCCGTGGTTTCTGTAACAGGGCAGGGGTTGGGTGTGGGGTCAGGATCAGGTACAGGTACAGGTTTGGGGGTCAGGGTTCCCGTGCTGGGGCATTGTTGTGCTGGGGCGGGGCAGGTCATGGGCTAGGTGCAGGGGAAGGGGATAGGGTGGTCTCCCCATGGGCGGGCCTGACGCGTTGCGTCTTCCTGAGCGCCTTCTGGCCGTTTGGACGCTCACCCCTGTCCCCACCAGAGGCTGAGGCATTGGAAGCCTCTGGCTTAGCCCCGCTGCTGGGGCTTGTGGTGTTGTTTTCGGGGGAGGGGGAGTGGGGGCGGCGGCACCACCCTCAGCCGTTGGCGTGGGCTGGCCAGCCTTCTGGGTGGGGCAGTTTTTTATGTGCCCCACCTCATGGCACAGGTGGCACCACACACTGTCTGCCATCCAGAAGACGCGGTAGGCCGCGCCCTCGTGGAGGAGGGTAAAGGAGCCCTCGGTGACCTCCTCTCGGGCCAGGCAAATAAACATCTGTCGTCGGAAGGAGTATACGTGCCGCAGGGCAGGGTCCTTAAGACTGAGCAGGAGCGCTTGGACACCTGACCGGATCTCCCCCAAGATGTTATGTGGGGAAGATGGAGCTCACTGGCACGTTGGAGATCACGACCCTCTGGACCGTAACCTCCAAAAGGGTCGACAGGCAGATGTGTCCCACCCACAGTGAGCCCCCTCTCCACAGCCAGGTAGGCCGCCTGCTCGGTCTTCAGGAAGAAGATGGCCTTCCCATACATCCAGGACGCAGTCCTGATGGCTAGTGAGCCGACCACACTAGCCATGGCCTTGTTGCAGGCCTCGATGGTCATATTGGGGTGTGGATAGGCCTTGACCCCCAGATGTTTAGTCAGGTGCCTGAAGAGGGTCGCAGTTGCAGCTGGATTTGGGACAGCTAAGGCAGTTGCTACCCCGGCATAGGTTCAGCTGGGCCCTGCGACCTTTGTGTTCACTATGCCTTGCTGTCTTCCACAGGCTTGACGAGTCCAGTCAGGTCCCCAGGCAGCAGCAGCGGTGGAGGCAGGCTTCAGGCAAGTTCCAGGCAGTACCAGAGTGAGTCCCAGGTAGGCCCTTGGTCACAGCAGTGGGGGCAGGCCTGTTGGAGGGGGGTCCCCAAGGCAAGTCCCAGGCAGCCACAAACTTTTAGTCCCGGGCAGCAGCGGTGAAGGTGGGCCTCAGGTCGCAGCAGTGGGGAGGGGCCCAATGCGAGTCCCAGGCAGCAGGAGTGGAGGCAGGCCTCAGGCAAGTCCTAGGCTGGCCCTTGGTTGCAGCGGTAGGGGCAGACCTGTTGGGGAGGGTCCCCACGACACGTCCCAGGCAGCAGCAGTGGTGGACATCCTGGGAGGGGCCCCAAGGCGAGTCCCAGGCAGCAGCAGTGAGGCAGGCCCCAAGCAGTAACAGCTGGAGTAGGTCTGGGCAGGGTCCCAGAGACCAGCAGTGGGAGTGGACCCCAGGTCAGCAGCAACACTCCCTTGACCTGGGTTAGGCCCAGGCTGCAGCTCCAAAAGCAGGCCCAGGACTCAGAACTCTCACCACCTTCTGCTTCTGCCTCCTCTTCCTTCCTGAAGCTCTCTCGATGTGGGGCAGCTGGTCCAGGGACAGTCCCCTTCCTCTCAGACACAGTCAAGGAGGAGTGTCTTTGCATGTGTGCGCGCGCGCACACACACACACACACACACACACACACACTCTGATCCAGCTCCCTCAAGAGGCAGCTCTCAGATTAAGCAGGGTGCCAGACATCATTTTTTTTTGTGTGTGCAGGTGTGAGACACAGTGAAAGACACAAGGTGCATGAATCTTTATTCAAATTTCCACCACCAGGAAGAAAAGAAATACCCAAGTGGTCAAATTCCCTGTTTGTTTTTTTTTATTTTAATCAAACAAATTACAAAACAGTTTACAAAAAAAAGTTAACATTTACAGCTGTACACAAGAGACAGCAATTTTACGAGGGAGAGGAGCAGCAAAGCTAGGCCCCAAACCCTACCGTTTGACCATTTTACAGGGAGATGAGGACAACCCTCAAATCCCAGTTCCACATAAGACAGTGACAATGACATTTGTACATTAAACAATACGGTTACATACAGAAGTGCAGACAATACAGACCCAGCAAGCTCCCACCTTTCGACCACTCTAAGGCAGCCTGCCCCTACCCACCTTCCGGTTCTCAGTCCACCCCTTGCCAGAGAGCTATTTGTTTTTTTTTCCCTTTCTTCAGAGAGCTATTTGTTTTTTTTTCTTTTTTCTTTTTTTTTTCCCAACTCTTAACAGGCAAAACACCCGAGTGGTCCAGTGACAAGCAGTGTCCTTCGTGTCAAAGGGCAATGCTGTGATCCCCTGGTTATATTTTTTTTTCTTTTCTTTTTTTTTTCCCCCCACACTACCGCCTAACTGCGGTAGTGCTTATTATTTTTAACCCCAGCACCCATGGTGTGTGTGTGTGTGTGCAGCTGTGAGACACAGTGAGAGACATAAAGTGCACAAATCTTTATTTAATTTCCACCACCAGGAAAAGTAGGAAAACACCCGAGTGGCCTGTGACGAGCAGTGCCCTTCACATCAAAGGGCAATGCTGTGTGATCAAAACAGTGAAGGGGAGGGCAGGGACTAAATCAAAATAGAGTTGGAGGGGGAAATGATGCACTCCACTCCCTGCGGCGCCCACCTCTCCCTGAACAACTCCAGGGTGTTGGTGGACACCGCGTGCTCCTTCTCCAAGGACACCCGGGCCCTAACGTAACCGCGGAAGAGGGGCAGGCAGTCGGCCCTAACGACCCCCTCCACGGCCCGCTGCCTGGACCTGTTTATGGCCAGTTTGGCCAGGCCCAGGAGCAGACCCACGAGGAGGTCTTCAGACCTGCCCTCCCTCCTCCGCACCGGGTGCCCGAAGATCAGGAGCGTGGGACTGAAGTGCAACCAAAAGCAGAGGAGAAGGTTTTTCAGAAGATCAAAAAGGGAGTGCAAACGCCCACACCCAACATACACATGGTCCACGGACTCCACAGCGCCACAGAACAAGCAGATGGGCTGGGAGTCCGTGAACCACCGCAATCTGCGGTTGCAGGGGACTGCTGCGTGCAGCACCCTCCACCCCAGATCCCCGAGAGAAAGGGGGAGGACTCCTGCGTAGAGAGCCCTCCACTGGGGATCCCCACCGCCCGGTGGCAAATGGGCACGCCAGGGCGTGTCCGGGCGGTGGATGAGGGAGAAGAGGTGGACGGTGTGCAGCAGCAGTCGATATAGGACACACCTTTTAACGTCCTTGAACGGGACAAAGTTAAAATTTCGGAGGCGGCTCAGGTTGTGGGGCACAGGCTCCCGCGGGAAGTACGGGACCTTGGGGCCAATGTGAAATTCCGTCCGGGCAGGGGTGAGCGCGGACGGGATCCCACCGCACACCTGAGCGTCCTCCAACTGGTGCACTACGTCGGGTCCGAGCACCGCCGTTTTAAGGCGTCGGATGCCGGTGGCCACGTACCGGACGTCTACCGCTGCCCTGCTCGCTATGTCTTGCGGCAACGTCCAGCCCAGGCCCCCGGCACCCAGCACGTCCCCGACCCTGGTCACCCTCGCCGCCACGGCCCTCCCCTCCGACAGCCACTCGAACCCGCGAGCACGGAGGTGCGGATTCCTGAGCAACGGCTCCCTGACGACAGCCGCTACTCCTGCCGGAGGGTAGGCGCGACGCGATTCGACCATGCTCCAGACAGTGATCAGGTCCTGGTAAAAGACAGGCAGCACCTTGAGGGCGACCTCCAAACCGTCACGGTCGACGAACAGGAGCTGCGTGTCGTAGTTGAGGTTACGCACCTGGCGGAAAAAATACGTCGCCAGGGCGCACCACCTAGGAGGAGGCTCGACGTAAAGGTATCGCTGCAAGGTCTGAAGGCGGAAGGTCGCGACCTGGGTGCGGACGCACACCAGCGACTGACCGCCCTCCTCAATGGGGAGACTCAGAACCTGCGCAGCGACCCAGTGCATCTTTTTGTCCCAGAAGAAGTCGACCAACGTTCTCTGGATGTCAGCGACAAAGCCAGGAGGAGGGACCAAAGTGACCAGCCGGTACCACAGCATGGCGGCCACCAGCTGGTTTATGACCAGCACTCGGCTCCTGTAAGATAGCACTCGGAGCAGTCCTGTCCAGCGGCCTAGGCGAGCCGAGACTTTGGCCTCCAGCTCCTGCCAGTTGGCCGGCCAGGATTCCTCGGTCGGGCTGAGGTAGACCCCCAGGTAGAGGAGATGGGTGGTACTCCAGCTGAACCCCCGAAACTCCTCCGGCAGGGAGTCCACCCGCCACGGACCCACCAGTAGCCCGGAACATTTGGCCCAGTTGATCCTGGCGGAAGACGCCACCGAGTACACGGCCTGGCAGTCGCGCATCCTCCCCAGGTCAGCCGGGTCGGTGAAAGTGAGGAGCACGTCATCGGCGTAGGCCGAGGGGACCACCCCCGCGCCCGCGCCGCGCAGAACCAGCCCCGACAACCTCCTCCGCAAGAGGCGCAGGAAAGGCTCCACGCACAGGGAATACAGCTGGCCGGACAGGGGGCAGCCTTGACGCACTCCTCTCCCGAAGCGAAGGGGCGCCGTCAGGGACCCGTTAACTTTAACCAGACACTCTGCGGCGGCGTACAAAAGTCGGATCCGGGCGACGAACTGCGTCCCGAACCCGAATGCCCGCAGAATCCCGAGCAGGCACTCGTGATCGACCCTATCGAACGCCTTCTCCTGCTCCAGAGACAGGAAGGCGCTCGGCAGACCAGCCCGTCGACAGAAATGGATCAGGTCCTGGACCAGATGGACGTTGTCATGTATCCTCCGGCCCGGGACCGTGTAGGACTGGTCCGGGTGAATCATGTGGGCCAGCACGGAAGCCAGGCGAGAAGACAACACCCTGGCGAAGATTTTGTAGTCCGTGCTGAGGGAGACCGGACGCCAGTTCTTCAAAGAACGAAGGTCCCCTTCTTTGGCAGCAGGACGATGACCGCCCTGCACCAAGAAAGGGGCAGCTCTCCGGCATTTAGACTCTCCCCCAGGATCTGTGCGTAGTCGCTCCCCAAGACGTCCCAGAATGCCCCGAAGAACTCACAGTCAGCCTGTCCAGCCCCAGGGATTTGCCCCTCGAGAGCCGGTCGAGGGTGCCGGTCAGCTCCTCTAAAGTGACGGGAGCGTCGAGGCTTCCGGCAACCTCCGGGCCGAGCTGCGGCAGGTCCTCTCACAGAACTCTGCGAGCATCCTCGCTGGACTGATCCAGAGAGAACAGGGCTGTGTAATAGGATCGGACGTGGGCCCTGATACCCTCCGGATCCGAGACGAGGGACCCGTTGTTGGCCAGCAGCACAAGGAGCTGCTGACAGGTGCCACGCCTTTTTTCCAGCAAGTAGAAGAAGGGGGAGCCGCGGTCCAGGTCCTGGAGGAGCTGGATCCGCGACCTCACGTACGCGCCCCGAGCCCCGATGAGCTGCAGGTCCCGGAGCGCGGCCTTCTTCTCTTCGTACACCCTGTGCAGGGCCGGGTCCGCGTCGGGCTGACCGAGGCGTGACTCCAGGTCGAGCATCTCCCTCTCCAACTCCCCGATCCTGGATTTCTGCCTCTTTGTCGACCCTCTCACATACTCCTGACAGAGGATGCAGACGTGAGCCTTGCCCACGTCCCACCATCCCCTCAGGGAGGGGAAGCTTCCCCGCTTCCTTCTCCAGCCGGCCCAGAAATGACAAAACGAGTCCCAGAACCACTCGTCCTCCAGCAGCAGATTGTTAGAGTGCCAGTACGCGGAGCCGAGCCCGGCGCCGAACAGAAGGAGTTCCGCCCACACCAGGTGATGGTCCGTGCATGACACCTGCCGCGTGGAGGCCTTCAGAAAACAGGAGGCGTACGCCCGCGAAACGTACAGGCGGTCGATTCTGGACGCTCCGACCCCAGGCCTCACGAAGGTGTAGGCGATGGAGTCAGGATGGAGATTCCGCCAGATGTCCACCAGGTCAAAGGACTTGACCAAGGCCCCCAACCTCCTCCCCAATGCCCAACCTGTGCGGGCACCGCCGTGGTCCCTGTCCTCGAGGACACAGTTAAAATCTCCCGAGGACGACGAACTGGTTCTCGTCGATGGAAGTGAGATGAGTGGACACTTCTTCGAAGAAGCTCGCTTGCCTCGGCCTGGCCAGGGGAGCGTAGACATTCACCAAGTGAAGCACCGCGCCCCCCAGTCAAGTGAAGCAAACGGCCTGGCACTGGCTCCCTGATCCCCAAGATATCCGGCTGAAAATGCGGGGCCAACAAGATGGCTAGCCTGCCAATCTGCGGGTGAGGTGACTCATGTAGACACACCCGCCTCCCCCCACCCCCACCCCTCACCACTCCAGGAGCCAGGTGACTTCGTCTCCCAGGGTAATGTGGGTTTCTTGCAGGAAGCACACCACATACCTCCCATCCCGAAGGATCAAGAGGGTCTGGAATCTGCGCTGTGACTCCCTGCTGCCGTTGATGTTGAGGTTGGCTATAGTTGTCTCCATGGTCGGAAGCATTGTGCAACCACCACCAGTACACACAGTTAACCAAAAACTATATATACATTTACTGGGAGGACGAGAGAGGGGCACAGAAGTCCCTCACCCTCACCAGGAGTGTCCCCAGGAAGGTCCTGACTCGCTTTCGCTCGTTCACATCGAGCCCAGACGCCTGGTGCGCAGCATGCGCTGACCAGTAAACTCTCCCGAAGGAGCTCCAGTGGTCGAGTGCCAGTTGGTGTCTATCCCGGCGACTCCGAGTTTCCTCGACAAACTTCCGGAGTTCTTTGGGGGGGGGGGTGGGGAAGATCGTTGGGAGGGGGCACCTGGGACTCAAAGATGTCGCTGGAGATAGACTCCACGTCATCCCTAGTGTCTGCCACCAATCCCGAACTCTCCTCCGGGAGGTCACCCTCGGTCACCGACCCCTCCCCCACCGAGAGAAAGGGGGCTGGTCCGGCACCGCCAACTGGCCTTAAACCCCCGGCGACCCCACCCCCAGGGTCACTGGCAGTACCTTCCTCAGCACACCCCTTCCTGGAACACCCTGAGTTCGGGTCACCAGGCAGCAAAGGCTCGGGGCCCAAATCCTCTCCCGACACCAGGGCACCCGACTTCTCGTGAAAAAGGTCCCCCCAGGGCCAGGGCCACCAGAAAAACAGCCTGGAAGGGAAGAGCGAGAATAACACCTTCCTCCCCTCCACTGCTCGACGACCCAGCAGAGAATTCACCATTGTCACCCACACCACAGCCCATATAGTTATTACAGTCCTTCCCAGGGGCTGGAGGAGTTATGGCAGCAGAAGGTCCCGCTGTAGCCCCTGGGGGTTTGGGCAGGTCAGGCTGTGGTATAGGACATGCAGGAGACACCATTGGCTTGCCCCCTGGACAGGGGCAGCACCACCAACACACTGCTGGGCTATCTTTCCCCTCCAAAGGGCGACACCTCTTCCCCAGAGAGACAGGGGGGAATTTATGGGCCTTCCCCTCCCCGCCCTCCTTGGTGGTCATGGGGCCCGAGGTCCCTCCCCCCCCGCAGCCTTTCCCGGAATACGATTGGCTGGGGGAGGATAGGGGGCATGGCCAGGGTGGGGAGGGTTAGCCATGTCACTTCCTGCCTCACCCCTGGTTTATCAGGTGATGGTGATGTGGGCAGGTACCTAGAGATATGGTCACTGCAGGAGGTGAGGCAGGGTGGTTCCCCCCAGGTTAGTGCCAGGCTCAGGCTCGGGGGCCCCCGGGCCAGGCGTTGAAGTCCCCGTGGTTTCTGTAACAGGGCAGGGGTTGGGTGTGGGGTCAGGATCAGGTACAGGTACAGGTTTGGGGGTCAGGGTTCCCGTGCTGGGGCATTGTTGTGCTGGGGCGGGGCAGGTCATGGGCTAGGTGCAGGGGAAGGGGATAGGGTGGTCTCCCCATGGGCGGGCCTGACGCGTTGCGTCTTCCTGAGCGCCTTCTGGCCGTTTGGACGCTCACCCCTGTCCCCACCAGAGGCTGAGGCATTGGAAGCCTCTGGCTTAGCCCCGCTGCTGGGGCTTGTGGTGTTGTTTTCGGGGGAGGGGGAGTGGGGGCGGCGGCACCACCCTCAGCCGTTGGCGTGGGCTGGCCAGCCTTCTGGGTGGGGCAGTTTTTTATGTGCCCCACCTCATGGCACAGGTGGCACCACACACTGTCTGCCATCCAGAAGACGCGGTAGGCCGCGCCCTCGTGGAGGAGGGTAAAGGAGCCCTCGGTGACCTCCTCTCGGGCCAGGCAAATAAACATCTGTCGTCGGAAGGAGTATACGTGCCGCAGGGCAGGGTCCTTAAGACTGAGCAGGAGCGCTTGGACACCTGACCGGATCTCCCCCAAGATGTTATGTGGGGAAGATGGAGCTCACTGGCACGTTGGAGATCACGACCCTCTGGACCGTAACCTCCAAAAGGGTCGACAGGCAGATGTGTCCCACCCACAGTGAGCCCCCTCTCCACAGCCAGGTAGGCCGCCTGCTCGGTCTTCAGGAAGAAGATGGCCTTCCCATACATCCAGGACGCAGTCCTGATGGCTAGTGAGCCGACCACACTAGCCATGGCCTTGTTGCAGGCCTCGATGGTCATATTGGGGTGTGGATAGGCCTTGACCCCCAGATGTTTAGTCAGGTGCCTGAAGAGGGTCGCAGTTGCAGCTGGATTTGGGACAGCTAAGGCAGTTGCTACCCCGGCATAGGTTCAGCTGGGCCCTGCGACCTTTGTGTTCACTATGCCTTGCTGTCTTCCACAGGCTTGACGAGTCCAGTCAGGTCCCCAGGCAGCAGCAGCGGTGGAGGCAGGCTTCAGGCAAGTTCCAGGCAGTACCAGAGTGAGTCCCAGGTAGGCCCTTGGTCACAGCAGTGGGGGCAGGCCTGTTGGAGGGGGGTCCCCAAGGCAAGTCCCAGGCAGCCACAAACTTTTAGTCCCGGGCAGCAGCGGTGAAGGTGGGCCTCAGGTCGCAGCAGTGGGGAGGGGCCCAATGCGAGTCCCAGGCAGCAGGAGTGGAGGCAGGCCTCAGGCAAGTCCTAGGCTGGCCCTTGGTTGCAGCGGTAGGGGCAGACCTGTTGGGGAGGGTCCCCACGACACGTCCCAGGCAGCAGCAGTGGTGGACATCCTGGGAGGGGCCCCAAGGCGAGTCCCAGGCAGCAGCAGTGAGGCAGGCCCCAAGCAGTAACAGCTGGAGTAGGTCTGGGCAGGGTCCCAGAGACCAGCAGTGGGAGTGGACCCCAGGTCAGCAGCAACACTCCCTTGACCTGGGTTAGGCCCAGGCTGCAGCTCCAAAAGCAGGCCCAGGACTCAGAACTCTCACCACCTTCTGCTTCTGCCTCCTCTTCCTTCCTGAAGCTCTCTCGATGTGGGGCAGCTGGTCCAGGGACAGTCCCCTTCCTCTCAGACACAGTCAAGGAGGAGTGTCTTTGCATGTGTGCGCGCGCGCGCGCACACACACACACACACACACACACACACACACTCTGATCCAGCTCCCTCAAGAGGCAGCTCTCAGATTAAGCAGGGTGCCAGACATCATTTTTTTTTGTGTGTGCAGGTGTGAGACACAGTGAAAGACACAAGGTGCATGAATCTTTATTCAAATTTCCACCACCAGGAAGAAAAGAAATACCCAAGTGGTCAAATTCCCTGTTTGTTTTTTTTTATTTTAATCAAACAAATTACAAAACAGTTTACAAAAAAAAGTTAACATTTACAGCTGTACACAAGAGACAGCAATTTTACGAGGGAGAGGAGCAGCAAAGCTAGGCCCCAAACCCTACCGTTTGACCATTTTACAGGGAGATGAGGACAACCCTCAAATCCCAGTTCCACATAAGACAGTGACAATGACATTTGTACATTAAACAATACGGTTACATACAGAAGTGCAGACAATACAGACCCAGCAAGCTCCCACCTTTCGACCACTCTAAGGCAGCCTGCCCCTACCCACCTTCCGGTTCTCAGTCCACCCCTTGCCAGAGAGCTATTTGTTTTTTTTTCCCTTTCTTCAGAGAGCTATTTGTTTTGATCAGCTCGGAGTTCCTGATTGGTCCAAGTTAATAACAGAATCATGGATCTCATATTCAACTAGACCCACCTGGTTCCAATCACTACAGATACAAATAATGAAAGGTCCATATCCCAGTGTTTCCATTTTCTTTCATTGTTTGTTTTCCCACTCCCTGGAGAGATTCTGTTCCTGGATGGTCCATGGCTCCTACCAGTGCTGCTAAATGCTCTCTGACCTTCCCCACCTCAATCGTCTCCTCATTAACTTTTGTCACTGTCATTATTCACCACCTTTGACATTTGGTCACCCCTCATCTCACCTCAGCCGGAAAGCGACATTTTGCTGTAATCTGCTGCTACGTTTGACTAATTTGCGCGTGTGTGTGTTTATAGCATTTTCTGTCAGAAACACTAGTGTAAAATGAAAATTGAATCTCCTCATTTACAATTTGCCATGAACTGAGCCAAAGTGTCAAATGCAATGTCTCAGACAGCATCCAGGGAAGGGGCAGTTTTGCTTTGAGATGATTCCTGTTGTGAAAGTTTTTGTTTCACTCGAGTTTCCTCAAGGCTGCTTCCGCCCAAGTGTGTTTCTTCTTCTTTTGGAACTTTTTCTTGTTAAGAATACGCTGTCTTCAAAGTACCCAGTTTCAGCATTACACAACACCAGGCAAAGCTGAATATCATCTCCTAGTGACCACCCCACACTCCCCCCTCACCCACCCACCCCAGTTGAAGATACAGCACCAAGTCCTTCATATGTAATTTTAATCAGCTTGCTCAGATGAGTTCTCAAATAATGCCATGCCAAGTGGACCAGTCACTTGTACCACATGACCACAAATATCATGCCTTGAAACGAATGGTGTAATGTGAGCCCACTGGGTGTGTGAACTGGAATCTAAGACAAAAAGAAAGCTATTTCAAGAGAGTCCTGTTGTTTAGTGATATTGTCCCTGTCTCTGGGTCAGAAGGTCTGGATACAAATCCCTACCTGCCACAGAGGTGTGTTTGGATTTGATTTATTATTGTCACATGGACCTAGGTACAATTGAAACTTCTGTTTTGTGTGCAGTACAAGCAGATGATACCATATAAAGTGCATTAATAGGATAATAGAACAGAACAAGAGATACAATGTTACAGCTGCAGTGACGGTGCACCAAGACAGAGATCAACATTAAATTTCAAAATTGAATTCTGAATTCTAATCACAGCGAGGAAAAAGCTGTTCTTGTATCTGTTGGTGCATGTATGTAAGTTTTCATATCTTCTGCCCAACAGAACATGGTGGAAGAAGAGGTGATGAGATGTGTGGATGGAGCCATTGGATGGAAGGCTGGCTTGTGTGATGGACTCGGCTGTGTTCACGAATCTCTGTAGTTTCTTACAGTTCTGTGTAAAACAGTTATTATACCAAGCCGTGAAGCATCAGGATAGAACGCTTTCTATGGTGTATCTATAAAAATCTTTACACTATGCCACCAAGTACTCTGCGTCTTTCTTGTATTCTGTCTTGTCATTGTTTGAGATTCAGCCTACAATGGTGGTGTCCAAACAAGTCCATTAGAAATCATTTGGGAGTTGGGTGAAGGTAATGGAATTATTACTGGTCTGATAATCCAGAGGCTCTGGGTCATGACGGGGATCAAATTCCACATGGAAGGTGGTGGAATGTGAATTCAATAAAGAGGGAGCTCATGTGCAGAAGGTGGGTTGTGACTCATCCAAATCAGCTGATTTTTTAAAACATTCACCAGCATTCTCCTCCAAAAATTATGAATCCACATTCAGACATCCATTCCTAAGTCTTCTGCAAAAGCTTCACTGGACTCAAAACATTAACTCTGCTTCTCTCTCCACAAATGCTGCCAGATCTGTTGAGTTTCTCCAGAATTGTCTGTGTTTGTTTCATTTCTCAGGTCAGAGACCATGGACTGGTGGTGCATCTTGGCCTGCATTCTGTACCCTAACGTTGGCAGGGAATAAGTGAGGGTGTTGCATCGTAGAAACCCAGAAATGATGACATGTAGGACCTGTGAATATTTAATACTTAATCAGGACTGATTTCTGATGTATGAAGAGAGGCTGGATCAGTTGGTAATGTATTCATGAGGTTTAGAAGAGGAATGATCCCATAGAAACCTATAAAATTCTCACAGGACACAATGGAGTAAATGCAGAAAGGATGTGGTCTACAGCTGTAGAGTCCAGAATTATGCTAAGGATATTGGGTAGTCCGTTCAGTATTGAGAAAGAAGAATTCCTTCATCCAGAGAGTGGTGAAGCCAAAATTGTAATATTTTTAAGAAGGAGATAGATATGTTTGTCATGTAGAGGCCTGGATAGTTTGGTTGAACAGAGAGACCGTGGGCGGCACGGTGGCACAGTGGTTAGCACTGCTGCCTCACAGCACCTGAGACCCGGGTTCAGATCCCGACTCAGGCGACTGACTGTGTAGAGTTTGCACGTTCTCCCCGTGTCTGCGTGGGTTTCCTCCAGGTGCTCCGGTTTCCTCCCACAGTCCAAAGATGTGCGGGTCAGGTGAATTGGCCATGCTAAATTGCCCATAGTGTTAGGTAAGGGGTAAATGTATGGGTGGGTGGCGGGTCGGTGTGGACTTGTTGGGCCGAAGGGCCTGTTTCCACACTGTAAGTCTAATCTAAAAAACCTAGGGGTTTGTGTACATATTTTTTTGACATTTGTGCCACATGCACACAGGGTGTTAAGAAGATGCTTAGCACACTTGCCATCATTGCTAAGATCTCTGGGTATAACAGTTGGGACATCATGTTGAAGTTGTGCAGGTCATAGTGAGCCCTCTTCTATAATACTGTGTCCAGTTCTGTTCACCCTGGTAGAGGGAAGATGCCATTAAGCTGGAGGGGGGTTCAGAAATGATTTACCAAAATATTGACCGGAATGAAGGGTTTGAGTTTTAAGGAGTGGATGGAGAGTCATAGAGATGTACAGCATGGAAACAAACCCTTCGGTCCAACTCGTTCATGCCGACCAGATATTCCAACCCAATCTAGTCCCACCTGCCAGCACCCATTCATATACCCATCCAAATGCCTCTTAATTGTTGCAATTGTACCAACCTCCACCACATCCTCTGGCAGCTCATTCCATACACGTATCCCCCTCTGCATGAAAAAGTTGCCCCTTAAGTCTCTTTTATAAATTTCCCCTCTCACCCTAAACCTATGCCCTCCAGTTCTGGACTCCCCGACCCCACGGAAAAGACTTTGTCTAATTACCCTATCCATGCTCCTCATAATTTTGTAAACCTTTATAAGGTCACCCCTCAGCCTCCGACGCTCCAGGGAAAACAGCCCCTGTCTGTTCAGCCTCTCCCTGTAGCTCAGATCCTCCAACCCTGGCAACATCCTTGTAAATCTTTTCTGAACCCTTTCAAGTTTCACAACATCTTTCTGATAGGAAGGAGACCAGAATTGCACGCAATATTCCAACAGTGGCCTAACCAATGTCCTGTACAGCCGCAAAATGACCTCCCAACTTCTGTACTCAATGCTCTGACCAATAAAGGAAAGCATACCAAACGCTGCCTTCACTATCCTATCCACCTATGACTCCACTTTCAAGGAGCTATGAACCTGCACTCCAAGGTCTCTTTGTTCAGCAACACTCCCTAGGACCTTACCATTAAGTGTATAAGTCCTGCTAAGATTTGCTTTCCTAAAATGCAGCAACTCGCATTTATCTGAATTAAACTCCATCTGCCACTTTTTAGCCCATTGGCCCATCTGGACCAGATCCTGTTGTAATCCAAGGTAACCCGTTTTGCTGTCCACGACACCTCCAATTTTGGTGTCATCTGCAAACTTACTAACTGTACCTCTTATGCTCGCATTCAAATCATTTATGTAAATGACAAAGGATTGTTACAAAATTTTAAAGACATTTGGATAAGTACAGAATTAAGAAATGTTTGGAAGGGTATGAGTCAAATGCAGGCAGTTGGGACTAGTTTAATTTCGGATTGTGGTCAGCGTGAACTGAAGGATCTGCTTTTTTGGTGTATAGCTCTTTCACCCTATGACTCTGATATGTGAAGAAATCAGGAACAGGGCACTAATTCTGCTTGATCAGGCATAATGATATTGAACAGCAGAGCAAGCTTCAAAGGCCAAATGGCCTGCCCTGATATTCTATATTTCTAGGAGGTAAATTTGAAATTACTTCTGAACTCTGCTATTTTCAGACTGGAAAGCCCAAATGTTGCTCTGCACTGAAAGTTTCACATTGATGTCTAAACACTGTAGGAAGGACATAGTCAAAGGAGTAAGAAAACAAAACTCAGCCACCAACCCCGCTCCTGGACATTTTTGAAGTGAAAAGGGAAATTTGCATTTAAATTGTTTCACAGTATGAGGAGATACCAAAGCATTCTAATATATATTAAGAAAACTGCAGAAGCTGAAACAAAAACAGAAATTGCTGGAAAGCAGAGTTAACGTTTGGAGTCCAGTGTTTTGAAGGAGGGTCTTTGGACTCAAAGCTACTTTGACTTACTCTTCACTAATGCTGCCAGACTTGCTGAGCCCCAGGACATCTTAAAGGTGCTTAGCCACTTTACCCAACATATGTATGTATTAGCATCGCACGTGGAAAAGAGCTCTTGGGATTTTCAGTGAGAGTCAAAGTCAAAGTGTATTTTTGAAATTAAAGAAAACATTATTTAGGCATTTTTGAGTTGTAGTCACATTTGTAACGCAGAGAAACGCCCACCCCCATCTTTCACAATTCAGACAGGAATGGGACAACTTCTTGTATCTCAAGGCGGCGGAGGTTGAGGGGGTGGGACTCTCTGAGAGGAGGGTGGGTGAAAGAACCTTTAAATAGAGCCAGCGTGAGGCAGAGGGAGGGAGACAGAAGGACTGGACCCAAAGGTAAGACTCACTGTGGCTGTGGTTATGAGGAGGTGGGTGTTCATCCAGGGAGCCCTCTCCCTTACCCCCATAACAGTCCATCACCCACCCAACAACACTCCCCACCCCCTCACCCCCCACCACCCTGGGGTTGCAGACTTTCCCCCAGTACCCCCTTCCCCCGGGGGAGGGGAGGTGCAGCCCCTCCTCTGGGTGGGGGTCACTTTCAGAGGCAGTGGGAGAGGTTTTTGTGTCCGTGCGGGGGACATCCAATGTCCCTGGATCTCGCCTCTGGATCCCAGGGATCTGGTCCCGCCCACCCGAATCAACCAGATCCCACCGCGACCCCCCCACCACCGGGAGATCCACCCGAGCTCCCCTCCCCCGGCTCCAGTCAGGAACGGGTCTTGAAAGTTTGGGAAAGTTTGGGAAGTTTATGAAAGTTGTGAAGTTTGTGAAAGTTGATCCCAATCCCGATCCCGGAGCCGCCCTGAGCTGCCTCCCGATGGAATTTCCTTCAGGGTCCCCGCGGGGGATGGATCCTGTCACTCACCGGGAGGGAGGGAGTGAAACAGGACCTTCCCAGCTCCTCCACCCCCAGAAAAACTCCCCCTTTCCCCCCAACCCCCCAGTCCCAGCTCCTGATTAAATCACTGAACACGGGGCAATCTACCATTGTAGATATTGTTTTCTAATCAGTTTGTTCAGAGATGGAACATGTGCAGATTTGAACCGGGACCTCCTGCCTCAGTGTTGGGGACACTACCCCTGCTTCACAACAGAGTCCCTCCACTGGTATGCAACCCCTCACTCACACCACCCTCTTTCACCATTCTCCCTCCCCATCCCAGCTCTGTCCTCACAATCGATTCCCAATCTTAGAGGGACTTGAGGAAAATCCACAAACACACTTTTTCTTTATGTTTTTACATGATTAACCCCAAACCTCAACTTCCCAGCACAAACTCCCGACTGCATACTGGATAAAATCAAAGGGGTGAGTGAGTGCCATGGTCCTGGGCTGTCTCACTGGGCAGTGGGGAGGGGTCACTGATGTGGAATAATTTCCCCTCTGCTGTTATTTCACAGCATTCCTATTGGAGTACTTCTGCATTTCCAGCATCATTCTCATCTTGAGTGTTTTCTCTATTATGTAAATATGTGTGAGGGGGGGGGGGCTGGCTGTGCCTGTCCTCGCCTGGCCGGTGGATGCCGTGATAGCAAGAATCGGATGGGCAGAAGGGCCGGCACAGCTCACACTTGCATTTGGGCTGGCGGCTCAGGATCCACAGCTCCCCGAGGCTGGAGGCGAACTGACACTCCCCAACCCCCACCCACCGTACCGACACAGGACAGGGGTGAGGGGTGTATGTTATGGGGGCATGGCTGACAGGCAGGGGGTTTACTGGGGGGGGTGGGGGTGATGGAGGGGGATGTTTTTACTTAGTGGGCTGGTGAGGGAGGGATGTGTTTTTACTGGTGGGGCTGGTTAGGGAATCTGTAGGAGATGCTCAGCAGAGATGGGACTCTGGCAGGGAGGTAAATACAATGACTGCAGATGCTGGAAACCAGATTCTGGATTAGTGGTGCTGGAAGAGCACAGCAGTTCAGGCAGCATCCGAGGAGCGGTGAAATCGACGTTTCGGGCAAAAGCCCTTCATCAGGAATACAGGCAGAGAGCCTGAAGGGTAGAGAGATAAGTGAGAGGAGGGTGGGGGTGGGTAGAAAGTAGCATAGAGTACAATAGGTGAGTGGAGGAGGGGATGAAGGTGATAGGTTGGGGGGAAGGGGGTGGATTGTATAGGTGGAAAAGAAGATAGGCAGGTAGGACAAGTCAGGACACGTCATGGGGACAGTGCTGAGCTGGAAGTTTGGAACTGGGGTGAGGTGGGGGAAGGGGAAATGAGGGAACTGTTGAAGTCCACATTGAATACCTGGGGTTGAAGTGTTGTTCCAAGGCGGAAGATGAGGCATTCTTCCTCCAGGCGTCTGGTGGTGAGGGAGCGGCAGTGAAGGAGGCCCAGGACCTCCATGTCCTCGGCAGAGTGGGAGGGAGAATTGAAATGTTGGGCCACAGGGCGGTCGGGTTGATTGGTGTGGGTGTCCCGGAGATGTTCCCTAAAGCGCTCTGCTAGGAGGCACCCAGTCTCCACAATGTAGAGGAGACCGCATCAGGAGCAACGGATACAATAAATGATATTGGTGGATGTGCAGGTAAAACTTTGGATGTGGAAGGCTCCTTTCTGGCCTTGGATGGAGGTGAGGGAGGAGGTGTGGGCGCAGGTTTTGCAATTCCTGCAGTGGCAGGGGAAGGTGCCAAGATGGGAGGGTGGGTTGTAGGGGGACGTGGACCTGACCAGGTAATCACGGAGGGAATGGTCTTTGCGGAAGGCGGAAAGGGGTGGGGAGGGAACTATATCCCTGGTGGTGGGGTCTGTTTGGAGGTGGCGGAAATGTCGGCGGATGATTTGGTTGTTGTGAAGGTTGGTGGGATGGAAGGTGAGCACCAGGGGTGTTCTGTCCTTTTTACGATTGGAGGGGTGGGGTCTGAGGGCGGAGGTGCGGGATGTGGACGAGATGCATTGAAGGGCATTTTTAACACCATTTAGAAATTGCAATCTCTAAAGAAGGAGGCCATCTGGTGTGTTCTGTGGTGGAACTGGTCCTCCTGGGAGCAGATACGGCGGAGGCGGAGGAATTGGGAATACGGGATGGCATTTTTGCAAGAGGTAGGATGAGAAGAGGTGTAATCCAGGTAGCTGTGGGAGTCGGTGGGTTTGTAAAAAATGTCAGTATCAAGTTGGTCGTAATTAATGGAGATGGAGAAGTTCAGGAAGGGGAGGGAGGTGTCAGAGATGGTCCAGGTAAATTTAAGGTCAGGGTGGAATGTGTTGGTGAAGTTGATGAATTGCTCAACCTCTTCACGAAAGCATGAGGTGCAGTCATCAATGTAGCGGAGGAAGACTTGGGGAGTGGTGCTGGTGTAATTACAGAAGATCGACTGTCCTACGTAGCCAACAAAGAGACAGGCATAGCTGGGGCCCATACGTGTGCCCATGGCTACCCCTTTGGTCTGGAGGAAGTGGGAGGATTCGAAGGAGAAATTGTTAAGGGTGAGGACCAGTTTGGCCAAACGAATGAGAGTGACGGTGGAGGGGTACTGTTGGAGACGTCGTGAGAGGAAGAAATGGAGGGCTTGGAGGCCCTGGTCATGGCGAATGGAGGTGTAGAGGGATTGGATATCCCTGGTGAAGATGAGGCATTGGGGCCGGGGAAATGGAAGTCTTGGAGGAGATGGAGGGCGTGGGTGGTGTCTCAAACGTGTGTGGGGAGTTCCTGGACTAGGGGGGTTAGGACAGTGTCGAGGTAGGTAGAAATGAGTTCAGTGGGGCAGGAGCATGCTGAGAAAATGGGTCGGCCAGGGTGGTCAGGCTTGTGGATCTTGGGAAGGCGGTAGAACTGGGCAGTGCAGGGTTCCCGGACTATGAGGTTGGAAGCTGCGGGTGGGAGATCTCCTGAGCTGATGAGGTTCTGTATAGTATGGGAGATGATGGTTTGGTGATGGGGGGTGGGGTCATGGTCGAGGGAGAGGTAGGAAGAGGTGTCCTTGAGTTAGCGTTTGGCTTCGACATTGTGAACAGAGACGATCTGTTCAAAATCCTCGCCAGGACTGGTTGTCCCCCAAGGCTCCTCAGGATAGTTCTGTCATTGCTCATAGACATGAAGGGTGTTGTTCAGTTTGACCGCTCTTCTTCGGAGGCCTTCAGCGTTCGCAGCAGCGTGAAACAGGGCTGTGTGCTTGCCCCACCCTATTCGATATCTTCTTCGCAGTCATGCTGAAGCACGCCTTTGGAATGTCAACTAATGGTGTCTACCTCCACACCACATTGGACGGGAGGATGTTCAATCTGTCCCGGCTAAGAACGAAAACCAAGGTTTGTGAAGTATTTATCAGAAGCATGTTGTTTGCAGACGGCATTGGCAACACACTTGCTACAGCAACTGCAACACAGGGTGGCACAGTGGTTAGCATTGCAGCCTCACAGCGCCAGGGACCCGGTTCAATTCCAGCTTGGACAGACTGTTTGCGTGGAGTTTGCACATTATCCTTGTGTCTGTATGGGTTTCCTCCGGGTGCTCCAGTTTCCTCCAAAGATGTGCAGGTTTGGTGAATTGGCTGCGCTAAATTGTCCATAGAATTAGGTGCATTAATCAGAGGGAGATAGGTCTAGGTGGGTTGCTCTTCGGAGGATCAGTGCGGACTTGTTGGGCCGAAGGGCCTGTTTCCACACTGTAGGGAATTTAATCTAATCTAATCTAAACCTCATGGACAGTTTCTGAAGAGCCTGCCAGGACTTCAGCTTGATCATTAGCCTGAAGAAAACTGTGTTGGGTCAAGGTGTTGAGCACCCCCCCAGCCATTACCATCAACAACTACAAGCTGGATGTAGTCCATGAGTTTACATACCTTAGCTCCACCATCATGGACAGTCTCTCCCAATACTCTGAGATCAATTGATGGACCAGACGAGCAGCTTCATCATTAGCTAGGCTGACAAAGAGAGTCTGGGAGAACAGAAAGCTGATGACGCACACCAAGGTTGCAGTCTACAGGGCCTGCGTTCTCAACATGCTGCTTTACGGCAGCAAGACCTGGAACCTCTACTCCAGACAAAAGCGACATCGCAACGCCTTCCACCTTCATAGCCTGAGACGCATCTTGGACATCAAGTGGACTGACCAGGTCGCCACTAATGTGGTCTTGGCCCGCCAGACTCTTCATCCTGCTCCAACAAGTGTCTCCGCTGGCTGGGCCTGGCCCGCATCCAGACACCCAGAGTCTTCATCCTGCTCCAACAAGTGTCTCCGCTGGCTGGGCCTGGCCTGTACTCAGACAGCCAGCCTCTTCATCCTGCTCCAACAACACTGTCTCCGCTGGCTGGGCCAAGTACACCGCATCTCTGATGGGAGGATCCCAAATGACGTGCTGTATAGGGAACTGGCCTCAGAGAGTATAAGGATGGTCTTATCTTTGTTTCAAAGATGTCTGCAAGAGAGATATGAAGTCACTGGGCATGAATGTCGAGAGGCGGGAAGACATTGCAAGCGATCGCTTTCGCTGGAGGCTGGCATTACACAGAGCTCTAAAAAGAGGAGAGGAGAAGCTGAGGCTTGCTGCTGAAGAAGGGCTTATGCCTGAAACGTCGATTCTCCTGCTCCTTGGATGCTGCCTGACCTGCTGCGCTTTTCCAGCAACACATTTTTCAGCTCTGACCTCCAGCATCTGCAGTCCTCGCTTTCTCCCGCTTGCTACTGAAGACAAGCGCACCCATCGATCAAACAGCACCAAGACAACACCGGAGGACAGTGCCGTCAAGTGTAGTCACTGCAGCCAAGACTGCCAATCTCGTGTGGGCCTCTGCAGCCACAGTAGATGCTGCTCTACGAACAAAGACTGAAGCAAGACTTCCCAGGCACAGATCCATGCTCTCGCAAGACGAACAGTTGCCACTCATGATTGTATAAATTAAGGAATAAGAATTAATAGATTAGGCAGTGGCTCAGTGGTTAGCACTGCTGCCTCACAGGTACCTGGGTTCGATTCCACCCTTGGACAACTGTCTGTGTGGAGTTTGCACCTTCTCCCTGTCTGTGCAGGTTTCCTCCGGGTGCTCCAGTTTCCTCCCACAATCCAAAGATGTGCAGGTTAGGTGAATCAGCCATGCTAAATTGCTGATGGTGTTCAAGCACGTGTAGGTTAGGTGCATTAGTCAGGGGTAAATGTAAAGTAATTGGGAATGGGTCTGGGTGGGACACTGGAGGATTGGTATGTACTTGTTGGGCCAAATGGCCTGTTTCCACACTGTTGTGATTTCTGTGAATGTAATTGTTATACTCTGACACACTTATCAGAATTTTTTAAAGGAGAGTCAATGGATGTAAAAAGTTTGGATTTTACAATACAGCACAGTAACAGGCCCTTCGCTGCCTCTCGCACCACCACCCCCCGCCCCCACAAGCTTGCACCAATTCCTAATCCTTATTTAGATCCACTACTTATTGCCCATATATGGTTTCTATCTGTCTGTTCACCTCCCATTTATGTGTCTATTGAGGTACACCATAAATGTTGCATATGTCCGTGCTTATTGAAACATATAAGATTCTTAGGGAACTTGACAGAGTAAATGTGGAAAGGTTGTTTTCCCTTATAGGAGAGTCCAGGACACAAAGGTATAAGGGATCATCCAGTTAGGATCATTATGAAGAGAATTTCTTCTCTCAAAGGGTTGTGAATCTGTGGAGTTCTTTACCGCAGAGACATGTTGAGGTTGGGATGTTAATATTAAATTAATAAGTTAATATTAGTATTTTTATTAATTTAAGGGAACCAAGGGTTTTGGGGAAAAACAGGAAAGTGCATTTGAGATTTATTGGATCAGTCATGATTTAATTGAACTGTGGAGCAAACTCAATGGCCAACTTCTGCACTGATATCTAATGCTCTCACAACGATGTCATTCTAACCCAGTTTATTGTTTCAGTTTCAATGTATAATTATAAATCAATTCATATTTTATGTTTGTAGATCTTTACCTCATGTTTCACAAAGCAACTCAGAAAATCGTGAAAGAAATTGACCCTTATGGTAGCACACTGATTCCTGCCGTAAGTCCCTATTTTTCCAACGACTTCAAGCCCCTGTACATCATCAAGAGAAAGAAGAGAACTTTATTTTTCACAAAAGATAAATACATCCCAACATCCATCACACTGGCTGACATATTGAAGGATGGCAAAGACTTAGACATTGGTAACTGATTTGCTTTTGACTTGTATTTCTCTGCATAAAGTGAAACAGCAGTAATCAGATAGATACTCAGAAGAAATATGAATTAAATCACACTATTTATTGGGTTCACATGCCTGACTCCTTGTACAGAATACTAGCAGTATAAAGAGATGGTCAGGCTCTGATCTGAAGATCATTTCTGTTCTCTAGGTTCATGACCGACAGTCACAAACCGGATAGTAGTTCCCAGTTTACTGGTTTCACAATGTTATTTCCTCCCTCTTTTATATGTTTTCCAGTTACCATCTACATAAGCTGCTGTTTTAAAGTTTAATTACCCCTTCTGTATGCTGGTTAATTTGATCAAGCAAAGCTGTGCTTTTACATTGGTGCCTTGCTGTAATATTTTACTGTTTATTTTAATTTTACTTTCTCAGAGAACTCTAGCTTGTCCCCAGTAGAACGGTGTTGCAGAATGTTGGGCTCTCCATCATAAAGGGAGCTGGTGATGTCATTGGACCAGTAATCAACAACCCCAAGTTAATGTTCACAGAACATGCTTCAAATCTCATCACGGTGGATGGTAAATTGTGGAATTTAGAGTGATAGTCATAGAATTGTATAGTACGGAAAGAGACCCTTCAGTTCCACTCATCCGTGCAGACCAGATCTCCGAAATTAATCCAGCCCCATTTACCAGCACATGGCCCATATTCTTCTAAGAGAAAGTGAGGACTGCAGATGCTGGAGATCAGAGCTGAAAAATGTGTTGCTGGAAAAGCGCAGCAGGTCAGGCAGCATCCAAAGAGCAGGAGAATCAACGTTTCTTCAGGAAGGGCTCATGCCCAAAACGTCGATTCTCCTGCTCTTTGGATGCTGCCTGACCTGCTGCACTTTTCCAGCAACACATTTTTTCACTCCCATATCCCTCTAAACCCTTTCTATTCATGTGTCCATCCAGATGACTTTTAAATGTTGTAAATGTACCAGCCTCCTCCACCCCCTCTGGCAGCTCATTCCATATACACACCACCCTCTGCATGAAAAAGTTGCCCCTTACATCCTTTTAAATCCTTCTCCCCTCAACTTAAATTAATACCCTCTAGTTTTGGTTTAAAATTTGGATTTAAAACATAGTTAGCTTAGTGATGACCATGTAACCGCTGATTGTTGTAAAAGCCCATTCAATTCACTTATGCCCTTTAGAATTAGAGTTAGGTTTCTCGTGATTCATAACTATCTTCTGGGCACTAAATGCTATCCTAGCCAGTGATGCCCACATTAGCACATTCTACAAATGAACACATTGGAATCAATCTTTCTTTCTCTCTATCTTTACCATTCAATTTGGGATAAGCTATTTAACCAGTGTTGCAGTATCACTGTTCTGAGTTATCATCATGATGCTGCGAAATAGCTCTTTCCCCAAAACTCCTGACGAGGGGACTGTTGATAACACAGACACACAAATATGAGAGAAAAATGAGCCAGTGATGTGAATTCAAGAATTTTGTTTTGTGAAGAATTTATATCACTCCGTCAAACTATCAATGTCTTGAGACAGAAGACTGAAGAAGTTGAGGTGTAGGGCCACAGCGGGAAAGATGGAACAGGGTCTAATGGCCTTCTGTGCACACAAACTCAACACAACACTTCATTTACTCTCGAGGAAGTACAGGGATCAAGTTAAAAAAGAATTAAGGAAATCAAAGAGAGGAAGTGAAAATTTATTACAAAGCAAGATAAAGGAAAATCAAAAGATGTTTTATCAGTAGATAAAGAGCAAAAGGATAGTTAAGGAAAAGAATGGGACCTATCAGGGATGAAGAAGGAAATGTATGAAGATATAGAAGATATGGGAATAATTTTAAATTATGCTTTCTCTCTATATTTTCAAAGGAAAAGGATGATGTGGATACAGTAATGCAAGAGGAACAGTGTGAAATATTGGACAAAATAATCATAACGAGAGAGGAAGTCATAGGGTCATACAGCATAGAAACAGGCCCTTCTTCTCCATGTCGACCAGACATCCCAATCTGATCTAGTCCCATTTGACAGCCTCTGGCTCATATCCCTCTACACCCTTCCTATTCATATACCCATCCAGATGCCTTTTAGATGTTGCACTTGTACCCACCTCCATCACTGGATTCCTCACAAGTGGATAAGTTGCCAGGATCACGTGGATTGTTCCCATGGATATTGAAGGTGGTGGGGGAGGGAATAGCAATGTTCTGAGAATTATTTTCAAATCTTCACTAGACACAGCTAAAAGTCTGGAGGAATGCAAACTTGGATCTATTGTATAAAAATGGTAAAGCAACAATGCCACTGCATGGCTTTGTTAAGGGGAGGTCATGCCTTACAAAGTTGATTGAATTCTTTGAGGAAGTGACAAGGATGATCATTGAGGGTTGTGCAGTGAATGTTATCTATTGGACTTTAGTGAGATATTTGACAAGACCCCATATAGCAGACTAGTCCAAAAATGTAAAAGCCCATTGGATATAGGGTAATGCATTGAATTGGATCCAAAGTCAGCTTGGAATAGAATAGAATAGAGTATTCCTTAATTGCAAGTGACAGGAAACAAAGCATAATGGTCAATGGAATGAAAAGCTGTTTCAAGTGATGTTGGGACCCCTGCTGTATGTTTTATACAGTAATGATTTGGACTTGAATGTAGAGAATTGGGAAATTTGTAGATGGCACAAAAAATTGCTATGTAGTGGACAGTGTAGAGGATAATCTCCAAAATGATATAGTTGGATGGTGGAGTGGGTAGAGAATGGCATTTGGAGTTCAGTTCTGGTAAGTGTGAGGTAATGCATTTACCAAGATCAAAACAGTAAAAGGGAGTACACAATACAGAGGAACCTCGATTATCCGAACAAGATGGGAGGGCACTATTTCGTTCGGATAATTGATTATTCGGTTAATTGATTTCCTCTGGATCTCAGACTCTGCTCCCCGTTCAGGAGACTAGGCAGCAGCACACTGTGCACAAGCCCCTGTCCCCTGCCCACCACAAACCCCCAATCCCATCTGGTCCCACCCTGCCCCCCCAAACTTCATCAGCTCTCACCCCGCCCCCCCAAACGCCGTCCACTCTGACCCCACCCTCCAAACCTGTCCACCCACACTCCGCCCACCCCCCCAATGCCATCCACTCACGCCCCCAACCATGTTCAACCCTGTCCGCCCCCAACCACACACCCCCCCGTCCACCTCCACCCACCGTCCAACCCCCATCCACACCTCCCACCCCACCCCCAACTGGGGCAGCCGGACTGGACATTAACAATCAGACTGCTGCTGCCTTTGTGGGGCAAGTCTCTAAATAGTGCGCACACGCGCACACACACACACGCACACACACACACACATTTTGACAGGTTCCAACTTTGCCTTGCACACGACAATGTTGGAGAGATTATCTGCTGAAGGGGGGGGTTCAGGGTACACCTCTGTGTAGAACTCCAGGGAAAGTGTGGGTGAAGAGAGAGAGAGAGAGGGCGGGAGGTCAGTAATTTGGAGACGGTGCCTAGACTGTCCAGGACTGTTCTCGGCAGCATTTCAATGAGCCGAGTTCATTTTTAATTTTTGTACCTGTTAACAAAAGACACGATCAGGGTTGAGACAGCTCTTTGACGTAATGTTTCTATTGGGACCTCAGGACCTCCTTCAGATAATCCGATATTTGGATAGTTGATATTTGTATAATCGATATTTGGATAATCGAGGTTCCTCTGTAAACAGGAATAGAATGAGAGGGGTAGATAAAGTGAGAGATCTTGACATGCAAGTGCACAGCTCCCTAAAGGTAGCAGGACAGGTGGATAAAGTTGTAAATAAGGCATATGGAATACTATCCCTTATTGGAAGAGGCATACAATACAAAAATAAGGATGTAATGATGAATCAGTATACGACACCAGTGAGACCACAACTGGAATATTATGCAGTTCTGGTTATCACATTACAGGAAGGATGTAATTGCTCTGGAGAGAGTGAAGTAAATGGGTGGCACGGTGGCTCAGTGGTTAGCATTGCTGCCGCACAGCATCAGGGTCCTTGGTTTGATTCCCACCTGTCTGTGTGGAGTTTGTACATTCTCCCTGTGTCTATGTGGGTTTCCTCCGCATGCTCCGGTTTCCTCTCTCAGTGCAAAGATGTGCAGGTTAGGTGAATTGGCCATGCTAAATTGCCCACAGTGTTAGGTGCGTTACTCAGTGGTCAATATAGAGGTGGGGAATGGGCTTCTCTTTGGAGGGGCGATGTGGACTTGTTGGGCCAAAGGGCCTGTTTCCACACTGTAGAGAATCTAATCTAAACATTTGTTAGAATGTTGCCAGGGCTAGAGAAATGTCGCTATGAGGAGAGATTTGGGAGGTTGGGATTGTTTTCTTCGGAGCTGAAAAATGCGTTGCTGGAAAAGCGCAGCATGTCGGGCAGCATCAAAGGAGCAGGAGAATCGACGTTTTGGGCATAAGCCCTTCTTCACCCACTTTCTCCTAGTTGATTGTTTTCCTCGGAACAGAGGAGGTTGAGGGGTGACATGATTGAGATATACAGAGTGTGCAGGGGAGAGATAAAGTAGACAGGAAGAACCTCTTTCCCTTGGTAGAGAGTTCAAAAGCCAGGGGTTATCAATTCAAACTAAGTGGCAGAGGATTAGAGGGGAATGTGAGGAATTTGTTTTTGCTGAGGATGATGGGTGTCTGGAATTCACTTTTGGAGGTTGAGGCAGAGATCCTAAATTCTTTCAAAAAGTCCGTGGATCTGCATCTGCTATTGGCCGTGTGCAGGACAATGGGATTAGAGAGGGCATCTGGGTGTCTTTGAGTCGGCACGAACAAGATGGGCCAAATAGCTCCTTTCTTCCTTTTTCTGATTCTAACCATTTCATGATTCTATGACAGCACTCTCCGTGTTTCCTCCGATCTGCTGCTGTAGTGAAATGTGACTGGATCTAACTATGAAGAGAATTCCTTTTAATTTCTCATCACTGAGCATCCAACACAATATCATTACTAATCAATATGATCAGTGATAGTGCCAATAGAAGTACTTATACCATATTTAGTTTGTTTTGTTATTCATTAGAGTTTACATGGATTTATTGAACATGCCAAAAGTCATTTTGATTTTAGACAACAGTTTAGAACACACAATAAAATGCATGTCATCCCTTCCAGTTCCATTTCTGTTCATTAAATGGAGATTAAAATCAGGTAATGGGCGGTGAGCTGATTTTTACACAGCAGTATGAAGTCAAAATTCTTCATCAAATTTGTTTCCATTAAATGTGTTCCATCAATCTCTGTCCTTCTGAGGGTGTTTAACTCTGTGATGCACGACAGTTGCTGGGGTTCCTCAATCCTTCACTCAGGGCCATCTCCATGTATAATTGATTGATTAACTTATTGTCACATGTACTGAAGTACAGTGAAAAACTTTGTCAATGAGCAGAATAAGAAGGTCAGAGCAAGCAAGGATGTACAGATGAAACGATGTAGACAGAGGCATACAGGTTACATTGCACAAAGCATGCACGAGACAAGATCCTGGGAGTCAACCCAATGAAAGCGATGGGCCTGGACAGTGTCCCCAGCAGAGCACTCAGATCCTGTGTGGACCAACTGGTGAAGGTATTCACCAACATCTTCAACCTCTCCCTCCTACATATGCATCACTGACCAAAGGGGAAGGCGTGTCTGGGGGCTGTCAGGGCAGGCATCACCTCGCCACTGGCATTCTGCTCAAACTGAGCACAGAAAGCATTGAGCTTGTCAGGGAGGGAATAATCTTTGTCCACTGTCATGCTGTATTCCATTTTGTATCCTGTGATGTTGTTTAGGCCTTGCCACAGATAGTGGGTCTGTTTGGTAGGTTTGGATCTCCATCTTGGTATGGTGCTGTTTCTTGGCATCTCTGATGGCTTTGTAGAGGTCATATCTGAACTTCCTATTGTGGTCTGGATCATCTGACTTGTATGCTGCATGCCTGGTCTTCAACTGGGAGTGGATTTCAATCGGGAGTGAAGTTGCCAGCCACAATGAATACGGCCTTGGGAAATTTCATCTCTGTAGTGTTTGTGATGGTGTAAATCATGTCTAGGGCACTCTTCGCATCCACATAGGGTGGTATGTAAGCTGCTGTCAGGATGGTGGAGGTGAACTCTCGTGGTAGGTAGTAGGGACAGCATTTTACTGTAAGGTATTGTTGGTCCAGAGAGCAATGGCTTGCCAGGGTTGTTACATCCGCATACCATCAAGTATTGATCAGGAAACATACCCCACCACTCTTTGCCTTGTCCAATGCATGTGATGTATGGAGAACCCATCAACTTGGGAATGGCAGGGGTGAGCCAACTCTCCATGAAGCAAAGCACACGACAGTCTCTCAATTCCCTCTGGCAGGTACGTCTGGTTCTGAGTTCATCCATTTTGCTGTTGATAGCCTAGACATTTGATCGGAGTATGCAGGAGAGTGGGGTCAACATCAAAAGAGACATTCCCAGATAACCATTATGTGAACATCCATAAGTGCACAATATCAGGGGAATGAGAGAGAGAAACAGAATATTCAAGCTCGATTTTTTTTCTAGGATTGCAAAGCTCAAAGTTTTGCAACTATGGAGCTAGCATGTCCATTTCTGGAAGTGTGGATGCCAGTGTGTGTACTGTCGATGCAGGAGTGCATGCATCAGGTGGTGTGGCTGACATCATATCTACTGTGGAAATGAAGAAGCGAGTAATCTCTGAAATGATGCTGCTTGAGGCTACTAAGGACAGGTACTTTTATATCAAATCCAAGTGAACTAACTGGCACATGGAGACAAAGAGGATTTTGTAATGGGGAATTTTTCCAGTTTGTCTCAACTTCAAACTCTGCTGCGTATCAGGGAGCAATGTACAATGACAGCCTTTTACAGACTCAAATAATGGATTTAGTTTTGAATTTGCCATCAATCTACATTATCATCACCAATATCAGGAAGTCTTGTAATCATCATTGGAATGTGTTCAACTTTGTAAACTATGTTTCTGTTATGCTGACTATTATTGTAATAACCTTAAACTTTAACCTTAACCTTAATTTGTTGATTTATATTAAAGTAGCCTTTGCGTTTCTGAATCTTTATAAGGGGCCATACTGCAATATAGTTCTGAGCATTTCATGTAGATACAAATTTTCCTGTTATTTTCCATAAAGTGTTCATAGTAGATATTTTTAATCAACCTGTTTCAGCATGTTGCAACATACCTGGCAATGTTAACATAACTGTCATGGTTTTCACAGGTTTTCTAAGGTTAAGTAAAATCATCTCCTTTATGAATGTATCTTTTCTGAAGTATATAAATCCTCCTTTGTTTTCCTTTATCTTTTCAGGAAGATTGACAGAGGACACCATTTTGTGAAACAACTGCGTAACAATATTTTTCACATCATATTAGAAGTGGTGGAAACAGATAGACCATGTGACCTAAATAGCCTTTTCACGGCACAAGCTGGGGTGGAAGTCCCAACTAACATAATGAAGGCGAGTATGATTTAACCTTATCGCTTAGTCATAACTAACATGTTTGCAATGATAGTTCATATGTGAACATAATGTTGTTGTGATTTTGAATTCATTATTGTTGAACATTAGGTCAACGTGATCTGAAGCCATGACTACAAATCTTATCATTGCAACTGAAGAATTTAACTTCTGTTCATTCAATACTGAAGGAAAATAGGCTTGTGCCAGATTAGGTTGTCGCTGAATTTCTATAAGAATGTATTCGATTCCCAAAGGATTTTTCGGAACAATTACCTGCTGTACCTGGCTGATTTAGCTTGTATGTGACTGTAGAATATTAAACATAGAACATTACAGCACAGTACAAGCCCTTTGGCCCTAGATGATGCACTGACTTGTGGAAGCCCATCCAACCTACGCTATTCCATTCTCATCCATATGTCTATCTAATGACCATTTAAATGCCCTTTAAAGTTGGTCAGTCTACAACTGTTGAAAATGTGTTGCTGGTTAAAGCACAGCAGGTTAGGCAGCATCCAAGGAATAGGAAATTCGACGTTTTGGGTATAAGCCCTTCGCAGGCCATTATATGCTCCCTACAACTCTGAGTAAAGAAACTAACTCTGGCATCCATCCTGTTCATCACTACCTGGTACGGCAACTGTACCATTCAAGATTGTAGACGGTTACAGAGAGCGGTGAACTCGGCCCGGACAATCACAAAGCCAACCTCCCATCTATAGAATCCATCTACCAGGCCCGCTGTCAAGGAAAGGCCGCCAGCATTCTCAAAGATCCATCCCACCCTGGCAATGTTTTTCTCCAACTTCCACCATTGGGGAGAAGGTACAGCAGCCTGAACACATGTACCAGCCAGTTTCGAAACAGTTTCTACCCTATTGTTGTTAGAATATTGAATGGACTCCCAAACTCTTAACATTCACCTGTACCTGTATTTTTGTTTTTGCCACTGTTAACCTATTATTTACTTATCTATGCTACTTAACTCTGTGATCTGCCTTAATTGCTCGCAAGACAAAGCTTTCCACTGTGCCTCAGTACGCATGACAATAAATTCAATTCCATTCAATTTAATTCAATTCCTATATGTATCATCTCAGAATTTAAAGGTATGTCCCCTTGTGCTAGCCATTATCCATCTGAGGAAAAATGCTCTCACTGTCCACCCCATCTAACCCTCTTGTTATCTTATATGTCTCAATTAAGTCACCACTCAATTTTCTTTTCTCTAATGAAAACAATTCCTCAGCCTTTCCTCATAAGACCTTTCCTCCATACCAGGCATCATCCCAGTAAATCTCCTGGGAACTCTTTCCTAAACAGCTACATCTCTTCTATAATGCAGTGACCAGCATTGTACACAATACTCCAGTGCGGCCACACCAGAGTTTTGTATGGCTGCAGCGTGACCTCACGGCTCTGAAACTCAATCCCTTCTACCAATAAAAGGTAGCCCACCTTATGCCTTCTTAACAACCCTATCAACCTGGGTGGCAACTTTGAGGGATCTATGTACATGGATACTGAGATCTACACTGTTTCCACACTGTAAGTCTAATCTAATCTAATCTAATCTAATCTCTCTGTTTATCTACACTACCAAGAATCTTACCATTAATCCAGTACTATTTATTCCTGTTGCTCCTTCCAAAGTGAATCACCTTCCACTTTTCCGCATTAAACTCCATTTGTCACCTCTCAGCCCAGCTCTCCAGCTTATCTATGTCGCTCTGTAACCTACGACATCCTTTGGCACTGTCCACAACTCCACCAACCTTAGTGTCATCACTTACTAACCCATCCTTCTACACCCTCATCCAGGTCATTTACAAAAATGACAAACAGCAGTGGCCCCAAAACAGATTCTTGTGGTATATCACCAGTAACTGAACTTCAGGATGAACATTTCCCATCAGCCACCACCTTCTGTCTTCTTTCAGCTAGCCAATTTCTGATCCAAACCGCTAAATCACACTCAGTCCCATGCCTCCATATTTTGTGCAATAGTCTACCATGGGGAACTTTATCAAATGCCTCACTGAAATCCATATACACCATATCAACTGCTTTACCCTCATCAACCTGTTTGATCACCTTCTCCAAGAACTCAATAAGGTTTGTGAGGCGACCTACCCTTCACAAAACCATTTTGCCTATCTCTAATCAACTTATTCATTTCTAGATGATTATAAATCCTATCTCTTATTAACTTTTCCAAAAATTTACCCATAACCAAAGTAAGGCTCACTGGTCAATAATTACCAGGGTTGTCTCTACTCCCTTTCTCCATTCTGCTGGCACTATTCTGGTGGTACAGTGGCTCAGTGGTTAGCACTGCTACCTCACAGCACCAGAGATCCAGGTTCAATTCCCGCCTCAGGCAACTGTCTGTGTGGAGTTTGCACATTCTCCCCATGTCTGTGTGGGTTTCCTCCCACAGTCCAAAAATGTGCAGGTTAGGTGAATTGGCCATGTTAAATTGCCCATAGTGTTAGGTGAATGGGTAAATGTAGGGGAATGGGTCTAGGTGGGTTGCTCTTTGGAGGATCGGTGTGGACTTGTTGGGCCGAAGGGCCTGTTTCCATACTATACGTAATCTCATCTAATCTATTCCTGTAGACAATGACGATATAAAGATCAAAGCCAAAGGCTCTACAATCTCCTCCCTGGCTTCCCAGAGCATCCTAGGCTAAATCCCACCCGGCCCAGGGGACATATCTATTTTCACACTCTCCAGAATTGTTAACACCTCTTCCTTCTAAACCTCAATCCCATCTAGTCTAGTGGCCTGTATCTCAGTATTCTCCTTGACAACATTGTCTTTTTCCCATGTGAATATTGCTGAGAAATATACGTTTAGTGCTTCCCATATCTCCTCAGACTCTGTGCACAACTTCCCACTACTATCCTTGATTGACCCTATTCTTAATCTAGTCATTCTTTTATTCATGATATATACCTACAGAAAGCCTTAGGGTTTTCCTTGACCCTATCTGCCAATGACTTCTCATGACCCCTCCTGGCTCTCCTTTGCTCTCTCTTTAGGTCTTTCCTGGCTAACTTGTAACTCTCAAGTGCTCTAACTGAGCCATTACATCTCATCCTAGCATAAGCCTTCTTATTCTTCTTGACAAGAGATTCAACTTCCTTAGTAAACCACGGCTGTAGATTTCTGTAGATCCATAGCAGTGTCATTGACTTCTAATTGTCCTCTAAGATGGCCTAACAAACCAGTCAGTGATTAGGGAAGGACGATAAATTCTGATCTTGACAGTGATGCCCACCTCCTCTGAATGCACAGTGCAATCTGGCAAAACCCAAAAAACAAAGAGCATCAGGCCAAAAATAAATTTCAACATCTCACTGCTCACTCAATAACATTTTTGGACTGAGAAAAGGTACTGAAATAAAATCGCCAAAGAGGAGAGCAAGGCAGAGCAGTCAAGAATATTTTCTCACTGACCTGTTCAGGGATGTTGCTACACACTTCTGAAGCAGGTCTTGAACCCACGTCTTCTGGATCAGATGTAGGAACCCTACCACTGCATTACAAGAGCCCTCTTCAGATGGCAGTGGGATCAAGAAGCTATAAAGTAACACAACCTTAAAACTATCAATGTATCAAATTCGACTGATGTCCCACTTGACATAAATTTCAAGAAATTGTGAGTACCTGTGGAAAGCTGGGTTAGAGAGAGCTTGGGCTATGAATGACAAGGAAAATTTACTCATCATTTGTGCTGAACCGGCTGAAATTGAAGTTAGCTAGAAAGAGGCTGACAGTTTTCTGTTAACTTGTTCATTCCTGAGCATCTATAGTTGGGTTTCTCTAGAGAAATGGCTCAAAGTTTGTTCATTTTCGATCTTACAAAACTGTAAGTTTCGAGTTAAGTCTTTTTTGTTCTGTTCTTTGACGGTTTATGTCCATTATTATTGTTAGTTGTGAAAAACAATGCATCACTGAAATGACAGATTTTCTCTGATATTTTTCCCAGTGATTGGTTCTGCCAGTTCTTTATCTGGCTGCTGTTCCTGCTGGAATGCTGCATTCCACACCGTAGCAACCATTCCCCTTTATGTTTCATTTCAGAATGATTCATTATAACATTCCCAGTTTCTCTTGTTTGTCAGATAAATGAAGTTTCTTATTCCTGGTTACATTTTAGTAAGTCTTTTCTAAACCCTGTCTAATAATGTTGATTTTCCTGGGACCTCACAATGATTGATTTGCAATATTAAGTATTACCATTTTCCTTCTTGCGTTAGGCTAAAGGAAATGTTGATGCATTTTTGAAACAGAATTTATCCTTCTGCGCTGGAACTACCATTGCATTCAAAGTCTCAAAACTGAGGATAACAGAGGATGACACAGTGGGTATGTAAAAGGGGAGAAAGGAAAACAGAGAGCTGGGTATAAACTTTTCCAGGAGTAAATTGCCTTATCAATGGCTAATTATACATTCTTCAGCCATTTGTCCCATCGATATGTATTCAATATTCTATAAACATGTCAACTTATATCTAGCCACAAAGTTTGTGAGCAGATTTGTAACTCGGGTGCTCATTGTTGTGGTTCTGTTCGCCGAGCTGGGAATTTGTGTTGCAGACGTTTTGTCCCCTGTCTAAGTGACATCCTTAGTGCTTGGGAGCCTCCTGGGAGCATAAATGGTGGAGGAAAAATCACAGAAGCGCTTCACAGGAGGCTCCCAAGCACTGAGGATATCACCTAGACAGGGGACGAAACGTCTGCAACACAAATTCTCAGCTCGGCGAACAGAACCACAAACAATATCTAGCCCCATTTAGAAGCTTTTCTGAAATTGGTTCTCCCTCCATCACTACATTTTGTGTTTGGCACTCTTTTAAAATAAGTCTTCTAAAACCTCCAGTAAGACAACATTGGGATGAATGTTAGATCAATTCAGACAAGCCAAACATCTGGGTTATTCTGTGCACCTCTTCATTCTACTAAGGTTTATCAACTATTGACAAGACAAGTAAAAGGTGATATGGAATACTCTCCACTTGTCTAACTTGGTGCACCTCCAATGTTCCATATGAGCTTCAACACCCGCCAGGAGGGACTGGGATCTTGTCCATCACCTCGTACATGCACCTCTTCCACCAATTGTGGACCCCAGCTCCTGTATACACTATCTGCAACTCAGCCTGGTTTCTTCAGCAGCAACTCTAAACACTACATCCTCTGCCAAGGACAAGGACAGCAGGAAGGAACATCACCTCCAAGTCACAGACGGTCTTGATTTGGATAGATTCCAGCTGTCCTGCAACTCCTTATCCACCTTCATTGTGAGAGCACCTTCCGGCCAACAAAATGAAATAGTTCAACAAGAAAGCTCAACACCGCTTTCTTTGGGTGTCATGGGATGGGCAATAAATGCGAGGCTTACCAATACAGCCTGACAAGTATGTCTCAAAACAATGTATAAGTTAGTATTATGAGTATGTAAAGATAATTGTCACTTTTATTTTCTTTTCTGGCTATCCAGTGTAGGATAACAAGAAAAGTGGAGAACTAAATTGGTCATGTGCCTATTTTCTGCCAATCCTTCTGGCACCAAAGGCCGCCGCCGACCGTGACGTCACTTCCGCCCCCACCGACCTCGGAGCCCCCGCGATCGCCGCCCCTACAACTGCCCCGGTGACCACCACACACACAACCGCTTCCACAATCGCCGACGGACCCGCGACCCACGCGGCCACCGGGAATGACCACCACTCCTCCGTCGCCGCAGCCACTTCCGCCCCCACTGACATCACTAACCTGCAGGAGCACAAATCCTCAGGTTTCCCCGCCCCCACGCCGTCTTTCGTCACTACGCATAACCCCGCCCATAACCCCGCCCCCACGCCATCTCCCGTCGCTTCACGTAACCCCGCCCCCACGCTTATTTCCGTCACGACGCATGACCCCGCCCCCACGTCGAGCAACGTCACCACGTCTAACTCCGCCCCTACTTCGATCTCTGTCCCCGCCCCCAGCTCCAGCTCCAGCTCCAGTCCCACACCAGGTCCTAGCTCCCAGCCTTGCCGGATTTTCACCATCCCTCCAGATCTCCCCCTCTCTGAGGATGAAAGATCAGTCCTCAGCAGGGGCCTCACCTTCGTTCCCCTACGCCCTCGGATTAATGAGTTCAACACGCGGCGAGATATTGAACAATTCTTCCGCCGCCTTCGCCTCCGTGCCTACTTTCACAACCAAGACTCCCGCCCACCCTCTGACGACCCCTTCTCCCGCCTCCAACACACCCCATCCACCTGGACACCCCGTGCAGGCCTCCTACCCGCCCTCGACCTCTTTATAGCCAACTGCCGCCGTGACATCAACCGACTCAACCTGTCCACCCCTCTCACCCACTCCAACCTCTCACCCTCAGAACGTGCAGCCCTCCACTCCCTCCGCTCCAATCCCAACCTCACCATCAAACCCGCAGACAAGGGAGGCGCGGTGGTAGTTTGGCGCACTGACCTGTACACCGCTGAAGCCAAACGCCAGCTCGCGGACGCCTCCTCTTATCGCCCCCTTGACCACGACCCCACCTCCCACCACCAAACCATCATCTCACAGACCATCCAGGACCTCATCACCTCAGGGGATCTCCCATCCACCGCCTCCAACCTCATAGTCCCACAACCCCGCACCGCCCGTTTCTACCTCCTGCCCAAAATCCACAAACCTGCCTGCCCCGGCCGACCCATTGTCTCAGCCTGCTCCTGCCCCACCGAACTCATCTCCCAATACCTCGACACGGTCCTGTCCCCTTTAGTCCAAGAACTCCCCACCTACGTTCGGGACACCACCCACGCCCTCCACCTCCTCCAGGATTTTCGCTTCCCCGGTCCCCAACGCCTTATTTTCACTATGGACATCCAGTCCCTGTACACCTCCATCCCCCATCACGAAGGACTCAAAGCCCTCCGCTTCTTCCTTTCCCGCCGCACTAACCAGTACCCTTCCACTGACACCCTCCTTCGACTGACTGAACTGGTCCTCACCCTGAATAACTTCTCTTTTCAATCCTCCCACTTCCTCCAAACTAAAGGAGTTGCCATGGGCACCCGCATGGGCCCCAGCTATGCCTGCCTCTTTGTAGGATATGTGGAACAGTCCATCTTCCGCAACTACACTGGCACCACCCCCCACCTTTTCCTCCGCTACATCGATGACTGTATCGGCGCTGCCTCGTGCTCCCACGAGGAGGTTGAACAGTTCATCAACTTTACTAACACCTTCCATCCCGACCTGAAATTCACCTGGACTGTCTCAGACTCCTCCCTCCCCTTCCTAGACCTTTCCATTTCTATCTCGGGCAACCGACTCAACACAGACATCTATTATAAACCGACTGACTCCCACAGCTACCTGGACTACACCTCCTCCCACCCTGCCCCCTGTAAAAACGCCATCCCATATTCCCAATTCCTTCGTCTCCGCCGCATCTGCTCCCAGTAGGACCAATTCCAACACCGCACAACCCAGATGGCCTCCTTCTTCAAGGACCGCAGATTCCCCCCAGACATGATCGACGATGCCCTCCACCGCATCTCCTCCACTTCCCGCTCCTCCGCCCTTGAGCCCCGCTCCTCCAACCGCCACCAAGACAGAACCCCACTGGTTCTCACCTACCACCCCACCAACCTGCGCATACAACGTATTATCCGCCGCCATTTCCGCCACCTCCAAACGGACCCCACCACCAAGGATATATTTCCCTCCCCTCCCCTATCAGCGTTCCGCAAGGACCACTCCCTTCGTGACTCCCTTGTCAGATCCACACCCCCCACCAACCCAACCTCCACCCCCGGCACCTTCCCCTGCAACCGCAGGAAATGTAAAACTTGCGCCCACACCTCCACACTCACTTCCCTCCAAGGCCCCAAGGGATCCTTCCATATCCGCCACAAGTTCACCTGTACCTCCACACACATCATCTATTGCATCCGCTGCACCCGATGTGGCCTCCTCTATATTGGTGAGACAGGCCGCTTACTTGCGGAACGCTTCAGAGAACACCTCTGGGCCGCCCGAACCAACCAACCCAATCACCCCGTGGCTCAACACTTTAACTCCCCCTCCCACTCCACCGAGGACATGCAGGTCCTTGGACTCCTCCACCGGCAGAACACAACTACACGACGGCTGGAGGAGGAGCGCCTCATCTTCCGCCTGGGAACCCTCCAACCACAAGGTATGAATTCAGATTTCTCCAGCTTCCTCATTTCCCCTCCCCCCACCTTGTCTCAGTCGGTTCCCTCAACTCAGCACCGCCCTCCTAACCTGCAATCCTCTTCCTGACCTCTCCGCCCCCACCCCACTCCGGCCTATCACCCTCACCTTGACCTCCTTCCACCTATCCCACCTCCATCGCCCCTCCCCCTAGTCCCTCCTCCCTACCTTTTATCTCAGCCTGCTTGGCTCTCTCTCTCTTATTCCTGATGAAGGGCTTATGCTCGAAACGTCGAATTCTCTATTCCTGAGATGCTGCCTAACCTGCTGTGCTTTGACCAGCAACACATTTGCAGCTGTGATCTCCAGCATCTGCAGACCTCATTTTTTACTCGTAAATCACCAGTTACCCAATTAACAAGTTTTAAAAATCTGAAACTTGTTTATCTTTGTTCTTTCAGGTTTAGCTCCCACGCGTGCGTCTTTGAGATGCTTGTTAGGTAAACTTGTTTTCTATTTCTTAACGCTTCAGTTTTGTGATTGTAAATATGTCACGTATCAAAACAATATCTTGACATTAAGGAATTGTGCAATAACAAATGAAAAAGATGGTGGCCAGTGAAGGTAATGTAACATTTACTGATTTCCTTTACCTTGTAATACAATCTTCATGTTCGCAAATTCAGAAAGTGGCATTTTTAACCAAAAATATTAGCAGTGTTATTATATAATTTTGCTTCACCACATAAATGTTTTACTATAAATAATTAACTCTATAATACAATAAAAATGCAGTGTCCAATGCACATTGGGTGGAGTTTCCATTGCTTCTACGGGACTCCAGTTTCCTCTGGAGTCACACTGGGAGTTCATGCAATTCCCACTCTCCCACCAAGAAGATTCTTGTTTGCCTATCACATTTCAAAGGTCACATTTCCAAACAATTGTCCAAACAATTCTCAAAATGTTGCTCTGAAATTGATATGCTCCCATGCAATGTGAACACTTTCACTCACATGAATGATGTGTGCAGCCATTCTATATTTTGGGATGAATCAGAATGAAGGAAAGTGAGTAAATACCCATCCAGGAGCAGAGCATTACTCATTACATCTAATCTTTGCTCTTTCACTCATGTTATTATTATTATTCAAAGCCTCAATTCGTAACTTGTGATAGCTGCAAAACCAAAAATTACTTTTTTCCTTTGGGTGAATAGGACAGGATGTCACTGGAGTATTATTTGGATTTTATGAACAATTTGTCTTTTGAAATATCAATCGCAATTTCTTTTCCCTTTTAGCAGCCTCGTGTTACCGGAAACCTGAGATTCCCTTCACAGAACTGACCAAACTGTCGAAGGACATGAGTCAACTATTCCTCAACACATTCCTTCAGATTCTTGGCAACAACGATAACCTTCCTGTTCTTGACACAATGGTTTGTATCTTCTCAATTGTAGATTTACTGATGGTGCTGGCAAACCATATTTCTGTGGGTTATCACTTCCCTTCTTTAGGTTGATCATGGCAAGAGATTCGTTGCGGTAAATTGTGATCACCCAGTTTAGACAATTACTCTCCATTTATTCAAAACATACACCATTCACTCCTCATACCCAATTCTGGCCAAGACCTGAATTCTACTCCCATTCCTGGCAACTTCCTAAACTACTCGTGGTCACTACGCTGAGAAAGCTCTGGTTTGTGTTTAAAAAGCCATTAGGTTCCGTCACGGAAATAGTAATTGGCTTTTGTGACCATCCCCTGTCTCCCATTTGACCCATTTAATTCCTTACAGTGTGATTTTGAAGCAAAGCAGATGACAGTAATTTATTTCTGGGCTTTTCTTTTTGTGAGTTCAGATGCAATACCGAAGGATCTCAGTTTCTGTCTGTGCCAGTGTTGATGAGCTGTGTAACTGCTAGTTACAGATTCACAACTGTGGGAATTTAATACCTAATTGAGTAATGCTTCCTTCACTCTGTCCTTAGTTTTGTGTTTCAACCAGAGTTTTGGAAGATTCTCCTATTGTCCCTAGAAGATTTTCCATTCTCATTTATCACTCGGAACATTCTCAGGGCTCATTGCCTGAGATTAATGACAAATTCTGATCAATTCCAGCATGTGGGATTTTTGTCAGTTGCCACTGTCAAATTAATTTTACACAGATACCTTTAACATTCTGATAAAGGAGGTAATTGTTCATTACGGATGACAGCAGTAGGACTAAATTACAATAGTTCAGCAAAACTGGGGATGTTTGATTCTGCATCAGTCAGTACAGTATCTCATTAGAGAATGCAGGATGCCAGCATTTCAAGTCTGAATTTGGAAAGCATGCCAATTCCTGACATATTGTCCCTTGTCACTGTGTACTATTTCTGATGTTACCTCGTCCATGTCTCAACATTTTCAGCTTGACCAGATATGTGAAGGTTTCCAGCCTGACCTCCAAGTCCTGGGTCTGATGGAAGATGAGAATAGAGCCTGTGTGGAGAAACTGTTGGATCTGTTGGGAATTCGGAATGTTGATCCACCGGGACAGCCCCTCACCTTGACACCCCATCAGAATGAAGTCATAAAGACTGTAAACATTTTCATCCAGTCACTCAATGGTATATTGCTTGTACACATACTGTCTTCTGCATTCAACCTTCTAGGTCCTCTGGCATTCCCTCTCTAGACCTCTCCTCCTCCCTGTCTTTCCTTTAGACTTTGCTAGGAACTACCTCTTTGACCAACTTTAGATGATCTCTCCTTCTTCTAATGTGCATTACATAAATGCCCATTGTACTCATTACTCCTCCTCCCTGTCTTTCCTTTAGACTTTGCTAGGAACTACCTCTTTGACCAACTTTAGATGATCTCTCCTTCTTCTAATGTGCATTACATAAATGCCCATTGTACTCATTACTCCTAAATAGCTGATAGTAACCATTTCATCTCCGGGCCATTCATCATTGTGATTGGAAATGTATTACTCATTCCTTCATTGTCCCTGTGTCAAAATCATGAGAGTTCCCTCCCTAAGGGCATTGTGGGTCAACCATATGGACTGCAGCAAGTCAAGAAGGCAGTTCACCACCACCTTTTGAAGGGCTGATAAGGATGGACAATAAATTCTGGCTCAGCCAGAAACGGCCGCGTTTCATGAATGACTGACAGAAAAATTTATGATCCAGTTGAGGGATTGTTAATGCTGCTGGATAATACTGCAATCTGTGCCATAACCTAACATTTCAAGCTAACCAGCATATATCATGAGTATTTAAATGGAGACTTGTAATTAAATTCTCTTGTTGAATGCTGAGAGGGCTAGTGTTTGAATTCAACGTCAACCATTGACCATGTTGGTAATTCAGGGGAAGTAGAAGCATACAGGACAGACTGCAGAATCCTGGTGTGAACATCAGTAAGTTGATTTCTGTTTAAGAATCTATTCTCACTGGCCTAGTTGTTATTATTGAATGAATGATGCCATTATAACCTGGTTACAGCATTAAATATGTATGGACTCTCATTGTGCATTAATACTTTGCTTTGGCATGAAAGCATTGCTAGTTTGTACTGACAGTCTCAGAGTATCCAGTTTGACCTGTCTCTGGAGTGAACTGAGACAAGATGTGATGCAGGACGATGACTGACAATGATCAATATGAAATGTCATGGAGCCTAAATTATAGTTTAACCTTAAGAATCCTAATAAACAGGAATTGAATTAGACCATTCGGCCCCTCCACCCAGCCCTAACATTTAATAGGATCATGGCTAAACTCTTTCTTACTCTTTCCCCATAACCCTTGATTCCCCTCCTGATCAGGAATAGAAAATGGCTTAGAATATGCTGACCACTTCTTTAAACCTTTTCTAATTATCTGGCCCCATTTTAAATAAGCAGAGAGCAATAATCTTACCCAACTTGATCCCTAAACTTTTAAATGCTTAATCATAGAAACAGCAGGAGAGACACGTACATATATCCACATTTATGTGAAATTCTTCCTGAAATGGGACATTTAGCCAATTATACAGGAGTCTAGCAATGATATCAGTTAGCTAGCACACACAAAATGCAGCGACTACTATCAAACTGACCTTGAATGATACACAAACTCCCCCTTAGCTCTATGAAAACAAATAGGATTAAAACAGCATAAACTAACTGCAACTTAACCTCAAGTAAAACTCTTCTGCCTTTTCTACGGCTTGTGCTAATTTGCTGTTCATCCATCAACTCTCTGAAGTGCTTTTGATCAATTTACTTTATTAAAGATCTTCAATGTACAATGCAATGGATCCATCATAGTAAAGTGCTCTGAATTATTCTGTTTCCTTTCAGAACTGAATCCTGACACTTTACCCCTACTGGCTACTAGTGTTGAGATGAAGATTATATCCAGACAACTAAAGCTGGTAAGAAATACATTTTTGTGTTATTTCATCTCAGGTGAATGTGCAAGGAGAGAACAGAGAGACACAGATGAATTTGATTTCTGGAAGTTCACCAGGGCCAGAAATGTTTTGGGGACCCAAACGTCAGGGATGGAGTTCATTACAAGGTCTAAAAAGGAGTGAAGCAAAAAAGACAGTTGAGGAACAATGGGAGATGTTTAAGAAAATAGTTCACAACTCATAACAAAGATATACTTTTGATATTTGAGGAATGGTAAGATCACCCAAAAATCAAAAGGGGGAAAGTATGAGACAAACTATCAAGTAATATAGAATGAGACAGCAAGAGCTTCTGGAAATATATAAAAAGGAAAAATGGGGTCAGAGTGAACACATCACCTGAGAGAATGAAGTTGAGGAAATAATAATGAAGAGCTCAGAAACAATAGAAGAGTTGTTAAATGCACTAAATCAGACTTCAGAGTCAATGCAGCATTCCAAGAATAATAATTCATCAAAAGCCAAGGTGGATGAAAATAAGAATAACTAGGGAACGTATTGGGAATAAACACCAATATGTCTCCTCAGCTTGATTGGATTCAGTCTAGGATTTTAAAGAAAAAACCCGCATTGATAGCGGATGCACTGGTTGTAAGCTTTCAAGAATCCTTTGGCTCAGGAAAAGTCCCAAATGATTGGAAAGCTGGCAATGCAACACTCTTATTAAAAAAAAAGAAGAGAGACAAAAAGCAGGTACTTATAAATGAGGGAGTTTAGCATCTGTCATTGGGAAATGTTAGCGTCTATTACAAAGGATATAATAAAAGTCAGCATGGATTCATAAAGGGAAAGTTATGCCTGAAGATCATATGATGAGATAACAAGCAGGGTAGATAAAAGGAAACCAGTAGGTATAATATATCTGAAATTCCATAAGGAGTTGAATAAGATACCAGTCATAAAGCTGCTTAATAAGTCAAGAGCCCATGGTGTTAGTGGTAGTATATTAGCATTGATAGAGAATTGGCTAACTAATAGAAAGCAGAGAGTTGGGGTAAAGGAAGGATTTTCAGGAAGGCTGTAACGAGTGGAGTGTCGCTAGTACCAGTGGTGGACTACAGTTTTTGACAATACATATTAATGACTTGGATAAGGAAAGGGAAGGTACTATAGCCAAGATTGAAGATGACTCAATAATAGGTCGTAAGGCAAGTTGTGAGGATGACAGAGGAGTCTACAGAAGGATAGAGACAGATTGTGAGCAGGCAAAGACTTATATGGAATAAAATGTGAAAAAATGAGGTCATGCACTTTGAATATTATATAAATGGGGAAAGACTGCATGAAGAGAGATTTCTGTATCTTTTTGAATGAATTACAAAAAGCTAGCATAAAGTTCAGCAGTTAACAGGAAAGGAAATGGACCATTAGCCTTTATTTCAAAGTGACCTAAAAGTAAGGTTTTGCAAAAGCTACACAAGGTAGTAATCAGACCACACCAGGAGTACTGTGAATATCTTTGGTTCCCTTATCTAAGGAAGGAGATGCTGGAATTGGAAAAGGCCAGAAAAGGTTCACTTGATTCATTCTGAGTAACAAAGTACTTTTTTAATGAGGAGATGCTGAGTAAGTTCCCCTTCTTCAGAACAGATTGTAGCTAGGAAAAGGTTCGTATATCATGAAAATGGGGTGGGATGGGTTGTGGGGTAGCGGAAGATGTACATGATATTTGGAAATGGAGCCCAGAGAGAGAGAAAAATACTTAGGCAGAGAAAGACATGTCTAAAGGTCAACCTGGGAGAATGAATAGCTGCTAATGAGGACCATAAGGGCTGATGATGGGTTGTTGGTGGGAACAGTTCATGTGATGACAGGGCCCAGACTGTGGGGCCTGTACTCATCGGAATTTAGAAGTAGAGAGGACATCTTATTAAAACATATAAAATTATTAGGCAGCTTGACAAGGTAGATGCAGTGAGGTTGTTTCCCCTCATAGATGGATATCGGACCAGAATGCATTAGCTTAGAGTGAGGAGTTCTCCTTAAGTACAAAAATGAAGAGGATATTTTTCTCTTAGTACGTAGCAAGGAACCAGAAACTCAGGATCATTTCTGCAGTCAGAATGTAGGTGTTCTGTGAAGGAGTAGTTCTGCCATTTCAACACACCACTGTGTTCCCTGGCCAACATCTCTGGCTCAGGGTTGCTGCAGTGCTCCAGTGAAACTCAGTACAATCTGGGCATTTTCTGTTTGGGGACCCTGTAGCCTTCTGGAATAAGTATCATGTTCACCAGTTATAGAGATTGTCACCTTCTCGCATGCCCTCACCCCAAACCCCACAGTCCGGGTCCTGTCATCACATGAACTGTTCCCACCAACAACCCATCATCAGCCCTAATGGTCCTCATTAGCAGCTATTCATTCTCCCAGGCTGACCTTTAGACATGTCTTTCTCTGCTGCATTTTTCTCTCTCTCTGGGCTCCATTTCCAAATATCATGTACACCTTCCGCTACCCCACAACCCATCCCACTCCATTTTTATGATATATGAACCTTTTCCTAGCTACAGTCAGTTCTGAAGAAGGGGAACTGTATCCAAAATGTCAATTTTACTTTCTCTCCACAGATGCTACCTAACATGCTGAGTTTTCCCAGGAATTCCTGTTTTTGTTTCTGATTTCCAGACCCACTTTTTGTTTTGTCTGAGCAATGCTTGTTGCTTTACCATGTTATTCTCCATTCTTCACGGAACTGAAACACCCAACTCTGAGTATAAGGTCCTGAATTTTCCGGCTCCTCGGATGCTTTTCCAGCACCACTCTACTCCAGTATAAGGTCCTGTGCAAAGGCTGCAACTGCCCACATCTCAGCAAAACTGTGATACACCATTCAGACTTGGTTTGTGTGTGTCCCAAGCAAGAGACAATGAAATTCAATCAATCAGAATTCTTGTTCTGAATTGCTGGACCTCCCGGATGGTAAATGCAGGAGCGTGCACATGTGTGCATGCGTTTAGACATTTTGTGATATAGATTCAGTCACAACTTCCACGGAGAATTAGAGTCATTGAGTCACACAGTACGGAAACTGACCCTTTGGCCCAACTTGTTCATACCGATCAGGATTCCTGAAGTAGTCCTATTTGACTGTGATTGGCCCATATCCTTCTAGACCTTTCTTACCTATGATTTGGAGATGCTGGTGTTGGACTGGGGTGTACAAAGTTAAAAATCACACAACACCAGGTTATAGTCCAACAGGTTTAATTGGAAGCACATTTACACATGAAAGAAGTGAAACTGTCATGGTATTCTAACAGATAAAAGGCCTAACAGACAATCAATTTTTCAATGTATAATTTCAGTTACATCACACTGTAAATTTTTGCTATAAATTCTGTGTGTTAGGATTGAGCCCTCCACTACCACCCGATGAAGGAGCGTCGCTCCGAAAGCTAGTGCTTCCAATTAAACCTGTTGGACTATAACCTGGTGTTGTGTGATTTTTAACTTGCTTATCTATGTACCTGTCCAAATGTCTTTTAAATGTTGAAATTGTACCTGCCTCTACCACTTCCTTTGGCAGCTCGTTCCATTTTCACAACACCCTCTGAGTGAAGACGTTGCCCCTCAAGTCCCTTTAAAACTTTTCCCTCTCAAATTAAACCAAAGCCCTCTAGTTTTGGACTCGCCTGCCGTGGGGAAAAGTCCTTGGCTATTCCCTTTATCTGTGCCCCTCAAGATTTGATAAACCTCTATAATGTCAGCCTCCAAGCTCCAGGGAATAAAGTCTCAGTCAATCCAGCTTCTCCTTTATAACTCAAACTTTCCAGCCTTGGTGACATCCTTGTATATCTTCTTTGCACCCTTTAAAGCTCAATAACATCCAAATTATGAAGAATCTGCTTTTAAGGGAGACACTCAAAAGCTACTGGCAAAAGCAATATAATTATCTTGCAACAGTGCACAACAGGGAAGGAGCAAACTATCACAGCAGGGATGGCATTTCACAAGGATATGATTAATTGCACAGATCATTGGAACGTCCCATTGTTAACCTTTAAGCTTCTAAGGAGAACAAAAGTTATATGCTGTGTTACCCATTCCTTGTCTTTAGTTAATTGCTCTGCAGTTTATATACTGTATGATTGATATGATCAAAATACTGTGACAGTCTTTTTGAAGACAGAATAAAAGAAGATAAACTAAAAGATTTTGTTCTGATTTGTTTTTCAGGTGGAAAAGATTGAGGAAAGAAATTTCAAATGTTCCACACCTGAAATGCAAATCGATCCAGCTGAGGAGACTCTCGAGAGCCTGGCCCTTCAGTTCACAGAGAGCGAGTTTGAAATAACTCAGGGGATCCTGGAAGAATTTGGGTTTCACCTGAAGAGAGAAAACGCTTCAATCTCATGTGAAATGAAGGACAGAAATGAAGATATGTTTTGTTCCATCTTTGCTGCTCTGAGTGTTCTCAAAGCTTTAGATGATCAAATAAAGATGTAATGATTTGCATCAGTCAGCTATATTCCTTGATGATTTACCCCTTCTCCTTCCAGTTATCTCCCTGCTAACCCAAGGCTGCGTCCTGTTTCTATCCTTGAATGAAGGCAAAATACTGCACATGCTGAAATCAGAACCCAACACATCATCTGTTACAAGAGAAACAGAGTTAACATTTCACGTCCAGTGTGACTTTTCTTCAGAACATTCTCTTTTCTCTCTCTTTAAGAATTTGTTGATGGCAAAAGAAGCTTTTCACATTTTGCACTTGCTTATGTCTGTGAAGAACTGTAAAGTACATATTTCAAACAGCACTCTGCGATGGAAGTTGGGAATGTTACTGCACTTTGCTGTACCACCTGAAACCTGTTTTAATAAAGCTCGTTGAAAACAAAATATTTTATATTCACAGAGTGTCTTTGACAATATTAGCACATTTCAAAGACCTATGAAACTTATTAAATACTTGTGCATTGTTACCACTATTCTAATGTAGGGACATGGCTTCTCAGACAGCCAACTCTAAGACAGCCAACTCTAAGACAACAGTATGGTGGCTTAGTGGTCAGCACTGCTACCTCACAGCATTAGGGACCTGGGTTCAAATCCAGCCTTGAGTGGGGTTTGCACATTCTCCCCTGTCTATGTTGGATTTTGTCTGAATGCTAAAATGTGCAGGTTAAGTGGATTAGCATGCTAGATTGTGCATAGGGTTCAGGGATGTGTGGTTTAGATGTGGGAAATGCAGGGTTACAGGGATAGTCGGGGGCTGAATCTGGATGGGATGTTCGTCAGGGAGTTGGTGTGTACATGATGGGCCAAATGGCCTGTTTCCACACTATAGGTATTCTATGATTGAATTCACACAAATGGCACATGATAACCACCAGACCATTAAGAAAATAAATATTGGCTAATGTTTCTGTCATGGTTAATGGGAAGGTGTACATGGCAACAGCAATTTGCCTTTATGTGGCACCAAATGTAACAAAACATACCAAGGCATAACTATGTAAGTTAGCTCAATGAGCTGGAAGGTTTGTTTTCAGACATTTCATCACCATCACTACATAACATCATCAGTGAGAATCTCAAGTGAAGCGCTGGTGGTATGTCCCACATCTCTATTTATAGCTCTTGGTTTCTTAAGGTGATATCATTTCCAGTTCTTTTGTTCAAGGGAAGGTGGATGGGGTCTAATGTGCTTATTGATGGAGTTCCAGTTAGAATGCTATGCCTCTGAGAATTCCTGTGCGTGTCTTGTTTCACTGTTCTAAGATGTGCTTGTTGATCCAGTCAAAATGGTGTCCTTCTTTGCCTGTATGTATGGAAACTAGTGATCGTGGGGCGTGTCTTTTGTGACTAGTTGGTGTTTATGTATACTAGTGGCAAGTTTCCTGCTTGTTTGTCCGATGTAGTGTTTTTTTGGGGTTCTTGCATGATATCTTGTAAAAGGTATTAGTTTTGCTGGTAGTACCTAATGGATCCTTTAGGTTCATTAGTCGCTGTTTAAGTGTGTTGGTAGGTTTGTGGGCTACCATGATGCCAAGGGGTCTGAGTAGTCTGGAAGTCAAATTTCTGATATGTCTTTGATGTAAAGTAATGTGGCTATAGTTTTTGGTTGTGTCTGCTTGTTTGGGTTTGTTTCTGAGGAATTGGCAAATTATGTTTATTCGGTACCCGTTTTTCTTGAAAGCGTTGTATTGTTTTTCTGCTTTTAGTTCTTGGGTACTGCAGTGTGATGTAGCTCGTTGAAATAATGTCTTGATGTGGCTCCATTTGGGGGGGCTTGGGATGATTGCTTCTGAAGTTAATTATTTGGTCTGTGTTTGTTGTTTTTCTGTAGACGCTGGTTTGAAGCTCTCCGTTAACTGTACGTTCAACTGTCACATCTAGGAATGGGAGTCTGCTGTCATCCTCCTCTTTTGTGAATTTTATGCCTGTCAGGATATTGTTGATGGTGTTGTATGTTTCCTCTAATTTGTTACATTTTGTGACCCGAAGTGTGGACCTGAAGTTTGGATTGGATAAATGGGAAGGCAACTTGCTCAAGTCTCTGCATTACTGCTTCCGCTATGGGCTCTGATGTTAGTGATCCCATGGGTGTTACATTGACTTGTTTGTAGGTTTTGTTATTGAATGTGAAATGAGTGGTGAGGCACAGATCCATTAGCTTGAGGATGTTGCCTTTGCTGGTAAAGTTGGTGCTGTCTGGTGTTTGTGATCCTGGTTTTCCTAGTAGTGATGCCAGTGTTTCTTTGGTCAGGTCGATGTTAATTGATGTGAAATGGGCTGTAGCATCAAAGGAGACCATTATTTCATCCTCTTCTATCTTGGCGTCTTTGGTGGTGTTCAGGAATTCTTGGGTGGAGTTAATGGAGTGGCGTGAATCTTCAGTTAGGTGTTTTAGTTCTTGGTAGAGTTCCTTGGCTAATCTGTATGTTGGTGTACCAGGTTGTGAGACTATGGGTCTGAAAGGTGCCCCAGGTTTCTGTATTTTTGTTAATCTGTAGCAACATGGTGTGTTGGATCCATCTGGTTTCATATTTTGGAAGTCTGTCCTATTTAATTCTCCTGATTTTTTAAGTGCTGTTAGAAAAGGTGCGATTCTGTTCAGTAGTTGCAGGGTCAGGTCTATCGCCACCTGCTGGCATGTGTCAGTATCTGAAAGTGGAGCATTTGCCTTTTTATTTGTTTAAAATAATGGTCATGTGTCCCTTGTCTGCAGGAATTATTACAATGTTTTTGTCTTTTTTAAGTCTTTCTAAGGCTTTATTTTCTTGAGCATTAAGTGTGTTTCCTTCCTTTTTTCGGCCTAATGTAAGTGCAGTAGCTTGTCTTATGGTCTGCTATGTTTCCTCTGTCAGACTGTTATTTTTTAATGTGGGTTCAAATGCTGTGAGATAATCCTTTTTTATCCGCATCTTTGTAATTGTAGTTTAACCTTCTGGCTAGGACTGCTTTTTCTATATTGGTAAGTGGACAGTCTGAAAGATTTTTTTTATATCCAAGCATCAATGTTGTGTGAAATGTATTTTTGTGTGAGTTTATCTAACTTATCTTGAAGTACCATCAACGCTTCACCAGAGACTCTCACTGATGATGTTACCTAGTCATAGTGACGAAACATCTGAAAGCAAACCTTCCAGCTCAGCGAGTTAACTTACAGATTTATCATCAATCTGAGCTACAAATCTTCTCAAAAATCACTAATACCTAGGCATACCATAACTATAATTCAGCAAACATTGGTCCAAGGGCAGAAATGTTAAGGCAGATCGAATGGCAGGTTTAAATAGGACTGTAAATAGGGAGAAGGAGACGAGGCTGATGAGGGAGTGCAACACCAGAGGCTGAGGTCCAGGAAACTGAAGGTGTTGACTATAATTGCAGGTTGAAGGAAGCTAAGGAGGAATAAGATCCCTGAGCTGGAGGAGTACAAAGTTCTGAGGCATCTGAAGGGCTGGCAGACCCACAGAGATAGTGAAGAAAGAGACCATATAGTGATTTGAATTTAGGATCAAGAACTCTTAAATGGCCTTCACTAATGTACTGACTACCTTGGTGGTTTCAAGAGTCCAGAGACAGTACATTTCTGTTAGGGTAAAGGGCAAAGTTAGTCAAGTGTAGGGAATCCTGGATGCGTAGAAAAATTGAGGTCTTGGTTAAAAAAAAAGAAGGAAGCATTTGTCAAGTACAGGCATCGAGTGGATCCCTAGAAGAGTGTAAGGCAGTGGGAGTATTCATTAGAGGGAAATCAAGAGGACTTGAGATAGCTTTGACAAATAGGGTAAAGGAGAATCCAAAGAGATTCTACAAATATATTAAGGACAAAAGAGTAACTAGGGAGACAATAAGGCACCTTAAAGATCAGCAAGGCCACTTTTGTATAAGCTCAGGAAGGGGGGAGATAATAAACAAGTATTTTGCCTCAGTGTTTACTATGGAGAAGGATATGGAAGGTAGAGAATGTGGGGGACTAAATAGTGACAGCTTACAGAGGAGGAGGTGGCCTATTTAAACCTGCCATTCGATCTGCCTTAACATTTCTGCCCTTGGACCAATGTTTGCTGAATTATAGTTATGGGCGGCACGGTGGCACAGTGGTGAGCACTGCTGCCTCACAGCGCCTGAGACCCGGGTTCAATTCCCGCCTCAGGCGACAGACTGTGTGGAGTTTGCACGTTCTCCCCGTGTCTGCGTGGGTTTCCACCGGGTGCTCCGGTTTCCTCCCACAGTCCAAAGATGTGCGGGTCAGGTGAATTGGCCATGCTAAATTGCCCGTAGTGTTAGGTAAGGGGTAAATGTAGGGGTATGGGTGGGTTGCGCTTCGGCGGGTCGGTGTGGACTTGTTGGGCCGAAGGGCCTGTTTCCACACTGTAAGTAATCTAATCTAAAGGTGCTGCATATCTTAAAATGTATAAAGGTGGATAAATCCCCAGGACCTGATCAGGTGTAATTGAGAATTCTGTGGGAAGCTAGGGAAGTGATTGCTGGGCCCCTTGCTGAGATATTTATATCATTGATAGCTATGGAGGTTAGGGATAGAAGTTTGATTACTCTAGGTCTAGCCAGCATAAAGAGGGAGGAAGTGTTGGGTACTTTAAAAGGCATTAAGGTGGACATTCCCCCATCCGGATGGGATCTATCCCAAGTTACTGAGAGGAGTGAGAGAGGAAATAGCTGGGGTTTAACAGATATCTTTGAGCATCCTCGAACACAGGGGTGAGGTCCCGGAGGACTGGAGAATTGTTAATGTTGTCCCCTTGTTTAAGAAGGGTAGCAGGGATAAGCCAGGTAATTATAGAATAGAGTTGCAGGTAGATAGGATAGTGAAGAAGGCGTTTGGTGTGCATTCCTTTATTGGTCAGAGCACTAATTATGGGAGTTGGGAGGTCATGTTGTGGCTGTACAGGATATTGGTTAGGTCACTTTTGGAATTTTGCATGCAATCCTGGTCTTCCTATTGGAAGGATGTTGAGAAACTTGAAAGGGTTCAGAAAAGATTTACAAGGATGTTACCAGGGTTGGAGGATTTGAGCTATAGGGAGAGGCTGAATAGGCTGGGGCTGTTTTCCCTGGAGTGTTGGAGGCTGAGGGGTGACCTTATAGAAGTTTATAAAATCATCAGGGAATGGATAGGATAAATAGACAAAGTCTTTTCCCTGAAGTGGGGGAGTTCAGAACAAGAGGGCATAGGTTTAGAGTGTGAGGAGAAAGATATAAAAGAGACCTAAGGGGCAACTTTTTCATGCAGAGGGTAGTGTGTGTATGGAATGAGCTGCCAGAGGAAGTGGTGGAGGCTGGTACAATTGCAGCATTTAAAAGGCATCTGGATCTGTATAGAAAGGGGTTAGAGGGGTATGGGCCAAATGCTGCCAAATTGGATTAGATTAGGTTGTGATATTTGGTCGGCATGGATGAGTTGGATCAAAGGGTCTGTTTCCACGCTGTACATCTCTATGACTCTATAGAGCGGTAAGCCTGACATCAGTGGTAGGGAAGCTGTTGGAGAATATACTGAGGGATAGGATCTATTTACATCTGGAGGAAAATGAGCTTATCAGTGATAGACAACATGGTTTCATGCAGGGAAGGTCATGTCATGCCAATTTAATAGAATTCTTTGAGCAAGTGACAAAGTTGACTGATGAGGGAAGGGCTGTGGATGTCATATCTGTGGACTAGTAGAATGCCACAAGGATCAGTGCTGGGTCCACTACTTTTCATCATTTATATAAATGATTTGGATGTGAGCATAAGAGGTATGGTTAGTAAGTTTGCAGATGACACCAAAATTGGAGGTGTAGTTGTCAGTGAAGGGGGTTACCTCAGAGTACAATAGGATCTTGATTAGATGGGCCAATAAGCCAAGGAATGGCAGATAAATGTGAGGTGCTGCATTTTGGAAGGCAAACCAGGGCAGGAGATATACATGGAATGGTGAGGTCCTGGGGAGTGTTGCTGAACAAAGAGACCTTGGAGTGCAGGTTCATAGCTCCTTGAAAGTGGAGTCAGAGGTGGCTAGGATAGTGAAGAACAAGTCTGGCATGCATTCCTTTATTGGTCAATGCATTGAGTATCGGAGTTGGGAGGTCATGTTGCAGCTGTACAGGACATTGGTTAGGCCATGTTTGGAATACTGCTGCAATTCTGGTCCTTCTGCTAGAGGAAGGATGTTGTGAAACTTGAAAGGATTCAGAAAAGATTTGCAAGCAGGTGCCAGGGTGGGAGGGTTTGTGCTATTGAGAGAGGCTGAACAGGCTGGTGTTGTTTTCCCTGGAGCATCAGAGGCTGAGGGGTGATCTTATAAAGGTTTATAAAATCAAGAGTGATATGCATAGGGTGAATACACAAGGTCTTTTTCTTGGGGTGGGGGAGTCCAAAACTAGAGGGCATAGGTTTAAAGTGAGATGGGAAAGATTTAAAAGGGACCTAAGGGGTAACTTTGTCATGTAGAGGGTGGTGCATATGTGGAAAAAACTGCCAGAGGAAGTGATGGATGTTGGTACAATTACAATATTTAAAAGGATTCAGAATAGGTGTAGAAATAGGAAGCTTTAGAGGCAATATGGGCCAAATGCTGGCAAATGGGACTAGATAACTTTAGGATATCTGGTCGGCACAGACAAGTTGGATCAACAATCCTGTGTCTGGGCTGTATATGACTCTAAGCGCATTCCATAGAGACCTGATTCTATCCTGAATCTGAATTTTTTACTTCAGTATTTGTAAAGTTCTTCTTTAATTCTGCTTATGATTTCTGATGATTTAATTTTGAACTTTCTCTTTATTTTTCTAACTATTAAATTGAATCTTTTCATGGATATTGTTACTCTGTTTTGTCACCCTCTTTGACGTTGACATTTTGATTAGTTTGTGGCTTTTTTATTTGTTTTATTATTTCTCATTGCTTTCCCTATCTGAGGTGTTTCATTGGTAGATAGCTTGCTCTTTATTAAAGCAGAATATATTTCTGCAGAACTGTGCCTTTTAAATGACTCACTGCTGTCCAATCATTTTATCAATTTCTTTTTTCTAATCTACCTTTCTTTGTTTACATTTAATTTCTTTACATGCCCTAGTATGTTTTGACTTTGTCTCACGCCCTTTGCAATCTTTATGTGAAACTTTGTTATCTTATCGCCTATATGTCCCAGTGCTTACTTTAGTTATCCACCCTGGAGAATTTATAGACCCTTCAGTGATATTTATTGTATCATAGAGGTCTACAATACATAAAAAGACCATTAAGCCCATCAAGTTTGCACCAGTCAGAAATAGCCACCTAACTATTATACTATCCAGCACTTGGCCCATAGCCTTGTATCACTAATGCATATTTAAATACTTCCTCAACGTTACTAGGACGTTTCTGCCTCAACCATTCTTACAAGCAATGACTTCCGGATTCGTACCACCCTCTGAGTGAACATATTTCCTCGCATCTCTCATTAAGCCTCCAGTTGGTTACATTAGCTCTATTAGATATTATTGCTAGACTGTTACCCAGGGATACACTTAATATTCTGGTGACACGGGTTCAAATCATGCCATGGGGGATGGTGGAACTTGAATTCAGCAAAAAGAGGTCTGTAATTAAGAGTCTAATGACAACCACAAGTCCATTTTCGATTGTTTGGAAAAGCCCATCTGGTTCACTAATGTCCTTTAGGGAAGGAAATGGCCATCCTGGTGCCTACTTTAGTTACTGGCCCTGGAGAATTTATAGACCTGTCAGTGATATTTATAGAATCATAGAGGTCCACAGTATAGAAAAAGACGATTTAGTCCATCAAGTCTGTACCAGTCAGAAACAGCCATCTAACTATTGCATTTCCCAACATTTCGCTTATATCTTTGTATTACAAATGCACATTGAAATATTTACTAAATATTATGAGAGTTTCTGCCTCTACCACTCTTACAGGCAGTAACTTCCGTAATCGTACCACCCTCTGGGAGAAAAAATGTCTTCACATCCCCACTAAGCCTCTAGCCCCTTCCCTTAAATGTAATGGGGAGGCGATGATCTAGTGATATTATCGCTAGACTGTTAATTCAGGGACACAGGTAACATTCTGGACACCTGGCTCAAACCATGCCATAGCAGATGATGGAACTTGAATTCAGTTAAAAAAAATCTGTAATTAAAAGTCTAATGATAACCATTGTTGATTATTTGGAAAACCCCATCTGGTTCACTAAAGTCCTTCAGGGAAAGAAACTCCCATCCTTACCTGGTCTTGTCTACATGTGAGTCCAGACAACTACAATGTGGACTCTTAACACTCCCTGGGATGGGCAATAAATGCTAGCCTAGCCAGTGGCACTCTCATCCCACAAATGATTTTAAAAAGTGCTCACTGGTCATTGATCCCTCCACTGAGGGGAAAAGTTACTCCCCACCCAGTCTATGCCCTTCATAATGTTATACACCTCAATCATGACCCTCTCAGTTTCCTATGTTCAAAGGAAAACAACCCCACAGTCTAGCCAATCATTTCTCATAGCTAAAACGCTCTAATTCAGGCTTGCATCCTCTCCAGTGCAATGTGGGAATTGAGTCCATGCTTTTGGTGTCACTCTGCTAATTGAACTAACAAACTCTCTAATGCTATGCCATAAGGCTGGCATATCTCTCTCTTGTACAGACTGATCTTGTCTCTTTTTGGACTTTCGAGTAAAAAGTGAGGTCTGCAGATAGCCTCCTTCTTCAAGACCGCAGATTCCCCCCAGACGTGATTGACGATGCCTTCCACCACATCTCCTCCACTTCACGCTCCTCTGCCCTTGAGCCCCGCCCCTCCAACCGCCACCAGGACAGAACCCCACTGGTGCTCACCTACCACCCCACCAACCTCCGTATACAGCGTATCATCCGCCGTCATTTCCGCCACCTCCAAACGGACCCCACCACCAGGGATATATTTCCCTCCCCTCCCCTATCAGCGTTCCGAAAAGACTACTCCCTCCGTGACTCCCTCGGCAGGTCCACACCCCCCACCAACCCAACCTCCACTCCCGGCACCTTCCCCTGCAACAGCAGGAAATGCAAAACTTGCGCCCACACCTCCTCCCTTACTTCTCTCCAAGGCCCCAAGGGATCCTTCCATATCCGCCACAAATTCACTTGCACCTCCACACACATCATCTATTGCATCCGCTGCACCCGATGTGGCCTCCTCTATATTGGGGAGACGGGCCGCCTACTTGCGGAATGCTTCAGGGAACACCTCTGGGACGCCCGGACCAACCAACCCAACCACCCCGTGGCTCAACACTTTAACTCCCCCTCCCACTCCACCAAGGACATGCAGGTGGCTCCTCCATCGCCAGAATATAACAACATGACGGTTGGAGGAAGAGCGCCTCATCTTCCGCCTGGGAACCCTCCAACCACAAGGGATGAACTCAGATTTCTCCAGTTTCCTCATTTCCCCTCCCCCCACCTTGTCTCAGTCGATTCCCTCGAACTCAGCACCGCCCTCCTAACCTGCAATCTTCTTCCTGACCTCTCCGCCCCCACCCCACTCTGGCCTATCACCCTCACCTTGACCTCCTTCCACCTATCACATCTCCATCGCCCCTCCCCCAAGTCCCTCCTCCCTACCTTTTATCTTAGCCTGCTGGACACACTTTCCTCATTCCTGAAGAAGGGTTTATGCCCGAAACGTTGAATTTCCTGTTCCTTGGATGCTGCCTGACCTGCTGCGCTTTAACCAGCAACACATTTTCAGTTCTTTTTGGACTTTAGCTGATGTCACTGTGACACCATCATAGATCACAATCTCATTATTTGACAGCTTCTACAAATTGCTGCCTCCACATCCCCCATTTTCTTTCTCATCACAAAAACAATTTTAAAACTAATTTTAAAACTATTTAAAACTAATAGACTTATGATCATTGATCCCAAAGTACTCCCCGACTGATACCTCAGTCACTTGTCCTGCCTTATTTCCCAGGAATAGGTGAAGTTTTGCTCCTTTGCTAGTAGGTATAGCCACGTTCTGAACAAAAACATTTTCTGTACACACTTAACAAATTCTTCTCCATCCCATCCCTTAACACTACGGCAGTCCCAGTCTATGCTCAGAAAGTTAAAATCCCCTACCATTACCATCATATTATTCTTACAGATAATTAATTGACTAAAAATGAGGTGATGCAGTGGTTCAGCGGTTAGCACTGCCGCCTCACAGTGCCAAGGACCTGGCTTCAATTCCACCCTCAGGTGACTGTCAGTGTGGCGTATGTACATTCTCCCTGTGTCTGCGTGGGTTTGCTCCGGTTTCCTCCCACAATACAAAGATGTGCAGACTAGGTGATTTGGCTGTGTTTAAATTGCCCATAGTGTTCAGGGATGTGTAGGTTAGGTGCGTTAGTCAGGAGTAAATAAAGGAAAATAATGTAGGCGAATGGGTCTGGGTGGGTTGCTCTTCAGATGGTCAGTGTGGGCTTGTTGGGCTGAAGGGCCAATTGTTCTAATTGTTCTGCAGTTTACGCACTTTATGGTTGATCTAATCAGTACAAAATAGCATGATAGCCTCTTTCAATGGAACAGGTTGAAGACAGAATAAAAGAAGACAGATGACTAACCACAAGATTTTGTGCTAATTTGTTTTTCAGTTGAAAAAGATTGAGGAAAGAGTTTTCAAATGTTCCGTGTTTGAAAGTAAAATCAATCCGGCTGACGAGACTCTTGAGACCCTTGATCTTCAGTTCACAGAGAGCGAGTTTGAAATTTCTCAGAGGACCCTGAAAGAATGTGGATTTACCTAAAGACTGAAAAAGCTTCAATCTCATGTGAAATGAATCACAAAAATGAAGATATGTTCTGTTCCATCTTTACTGCTCTGGGTGTTCTCAAAGCTTTAGGTGACCAAAGATGTAATGATTTACATCAGTCAGCCATATTTCTTGATGATTTACCCCTTCTCTTTCCAGTTAGCTCCCTGCTAACCCAAGGCTGCGTCCTGTTTCTATCCTTGAATAAAGACAAAATACTGCACATGCTGAAACCAAAACCCAGCATGTTACCTGTTGAGAGAGAAATAGGGTTAACGTTCCAGTGTGACCTTTCTTCAGAACATTCTCTTTTCTCTCTCTTTGGGAGTTTGAAGCATCATTGTTATTTGCAAAACGAGCTTTTCATGTTTAGTGCTTGCTTATATCAGTAAAGAACTGCAGGGTACATATTTCAGTCAGCACTCTGCAAGTGAAGCTGGATATGTTACTGTATCTTGTTGTACCACCTGAAGCCTGTTTTAATAAAGTCTGGTGGAAAAGAAATAATTTACATTTGCATTGTGCCTTTGATATCATTGGGACAATTCAAAGATCTGTGCAACTAATTAAATACTTGTGCATTGTGATCACTGCTGTAATGTAGGGGCATGGATTCTAAGACAGCCAACTCGCACAAACTGTACATGATGACCAGACGGTGTGTCTTCTCATTGAGGAATAAATTTTGGCTAATATTTGCTTCGTGTTTAATGGGAAGGGGTATATGACAACAATGACTTAACTTGATGTGGCACCGTAAATAACAAAACATGCCAAGGCACTTCACAGAACTATAATTCAGCAAATATCGGTCCAAGAACAGAAATGTTATTATAGCTCAAATTGTAGGTTAAAAGAGGGCCTTAAATTGGGAGAAGGAAACAAGGCTGATTAGGGAACTGACTGCCAGAGACTGAGGCCCAGAAAACTATACACACGCAGTGGGTTGAAAGAATGCAAAGGAAGAACAAGAGACCAAGGAGGAGTACAAAGTTCTGAAAGGTTTGAAGGATTGACAGACTAACACAGATAGTGAAGAAAGATACCATACAGTGATTTGAACAAAAGATCAAGAACTCTTAAATGGCCTTTGCTAATGTCTGGAGGGCTTCTGCCCGAAACATTGATTCCCCTGCTCCTTTGATGCTGCCTGACCTGCTGCGCTTTTCCAGCAACACAGTTTTAAGCTCTGATTTCTAGCATCTGCAGACCTCACTTTCTCCTTTGCTAATGTCTTGATCACCTTGTTCGCTTTGAGTGTCTGGAGACAGCATGCTCCTGATAGGGTGAAGGCTAAGGCTTGTAGATGTAGGGAATGCTGGATGATGAGAGAAATTGAAGTTCTGGTCAAGAAAAAGAAGGAAGAATATCAGATATAGATAGCAGGGACCGAATGAATCCCTAGAAGAGTATAAGGGCAGTAGGTGTATACTTAAGAGGGAAATCAGGAGGGAAAAAAGGAATCATGAGATAGCTTTGACAAATATGGTAAAGGAAAATTCAAAGGGTTTCTATAAATACGTTAAAAGAGAATAAGGCTTCTTAAAAATTAGCAAGGCCACCAGTGTGTGGAACCACAGGAGATGAGGAGGTACTAAACGAATATGTTGCATCAGTGTTTAATGTGGGGAAGGATATGGAAGGTAGAAAACATGGAGTATTAAATAGTGACATCTTGAAAAATGTCTGTATTACAGAGGAAGAGGTACTGTACGTCATAAAATGCATAAGGTTGGATACATCTCTGGGACCAGATCAGGTGTACTGAGAACTCTGTGGGAAGCTAGGAAGTCATCGCTGAGCCCCATACTGAGATATTTGTATCATTGATAATCATGGGTGAGATGCTGGAAGACTGGAGGTTAGTGTAATGTAGTGCCACTATTTCAGAAAGATGGAGAGAAAAAGCCAGGGAATGACAGACCAGTGAGCCTGACATCAGTAGTGGGCAGGTTATTGGTGAGCATCCTGAGGGAGAGGACTGATTAGGGACAGTCAAGATGGCTTTGCAGTTGGGAAATCATGTCTCACTAAGTTATTTGAATTTTTTGAATAAGTAATGAAGAGGATTGATGGGGCCAGACCAGTGCAAGTGATCTATACAATTTCAGTAAGGCATTTGACAAGGTTCTTCATGGGAGACTGGTTAGCAAGATTAGGCCACATGGAATACAGGGAGTACTAGCTATTTGGATCCAGAACTGGCTCGAAAGATAGAAGACAGAGGGTAATGATGGAGGGTTGCTTTTCAGGCTGGAGGCCTGTGACCAGTGGAGTACCATAAGGTTTGATACTGGGTCCACTGCTTTTCATTATTGATATAAATGATTTGGATGTGAGCATAAAGGGTATAGTGAGTAAGTTTGCAGATTGGAAGTGTAGTGGAAGCAAAGAAGGTTACCTCAAAGTACAACAGAATCTTGATCAGACGGGCCAATGGGCTGAGGAGTAGCAGATGGAGTTTAATTTAGATAAATGTGAGGTGCTGCATTTTGCAAAGGTAAACCAGGGCAGGACTTATATACTTAAAGGTGAAGCTCTGGGGAGTGTTGCTAAACAAAGAGACCTTGGAGTACAGGCTCATTGTTCCTAGAAAGTGGAGTCGCAAGTGGACAGAATATTAAAGAAGGTGTTTGCTATGTTTGCCTTTATTGGTCAATGCATTGAGTTGGGAGGTCATGTTGTGGGTGTATAGGACACTGGTTGTGCCATTTTTGGAATTCTGCATGCAATTCTTCTGTCCCGTTGTAGGAAGGATGTCTAAAACTTGAAAGGGTTAAGAAAAGAGTTATAAGGATATTGCCAGGGTTGGAGGTTTTGAGCTATAGGGAGATGCTGAATGGGTTTGGGTTGTTTTCACTGGAACATTGAAGGCTGAGAGGTGACCTCATAGAGATTTATAAAATCATGAGTGAAATGCATAGAGTGAATAGATTTTTCTCTGGGGTGGGGGACTCCAAAACTAGAGGGCATAGGTTTAGGGTGAGAGGGGAAAGATTTAAAAGGGACCTAAAGGGAAACCTTTTCATGCAGAGGGTGGGACATGTATGGAATGAGCTGCCAGAGAAAGTGGTGGAGTCTGGTACAATTACAATATTTAAAAGGCATCTGGATGGGTTTATGAATAGGAAGGGTTTAGAGGGCCAAATGCTGGCAAATGAGACTAGATTTATGTAGGATAAGAATAGAATAGAATCCCTAAAGTGTGGAAACAGGCCCTTTGGCCCAACAAGTCCACACCGACCCTTCAAAGTGTAACCTACCCAGACTCACTCCCCTAACCAATGCATCTAGCAAACACATCTCTGAACACTATGGGAAATTTAGCAAGGCCAATTCATCTAACCTGCACATCTTTGGATTGTGGGAGGAAACCAGAACATTCAGAAGAAATCTATGCAGACATGGGGAGAATGTGCAAACTCCATACAGACAGTGCCCAAGGGTGGAATCAAACCCAGGTCTCTGGCGCTGTGAGGCAGCAGTGCTAACCACTGAGCCACCGTGCCACCCTGAGCCACCATGCTACCCTAACTGGTGGGCGTGGATGCGTTAGGCCAATTGGTGTGTTTCCATGCTGCGCAGCACTATGACTGTAAGTGCATTCCTTAGAGGCCTGATCTTATCCTGAATTTGAATTTATGTCTTAAGTATTTGCAAAGTTTTTAGCTAATACTGTTTACAATTTTTGATTAATGTTGGACTTTCTCTTTGTTTTTCTGATTGTTACATTTAATCTTTTCATGGATACTTTGTTACTCTGTTTTGCCACTCTGTCATTAACTTTTTGATTAGTTTGTGTCATTTTTATTTGTTTTCTTATTTCTCATTGTTTTATCTTATCTGAGGTGCTTTGTTGGGAGATAGTTGGCTTTTGTTTAAAGCAGAATATATTTCTGCTATACTGCACCTTTTTAAATAACTCCCACTGCTGTCCAATCTTTTAATCAATTTCCTTCTTCTAATCTATCTACCTTTCTTTGATGTTCAGCCGCTGAAAGTTTATTTCCTTCCAATCCCATTACTTTGTCTCATCTACGTCCTTTGCAATCTTTATTTGAAACTTTGTTATCTTATCACCTCTATACTTTAGTATATCACCCTACTTTAGTTACCTGCCCTGGAGAATTTATAGACCTGTCAGTGATATTAATAGAATCATAGAGGTCTACAGTGTAGAAAAAGACGATTTAGTTCTTCAAGTCTGTACCAGTCAGAAACAGCCATCTAACTATTGCATTTCCCAACATTTCGCTTATAGCTTTGTATTACAAATGCACATTGGAATATTTACTAAATATTATGAGAGTTTCTGCCTCTACCACTCTTACAGGCAGTAACTTCCGTAATCGTACCACCCTCTGGGTGTAAAAATGTCTTCACATCCCCACTAAGCCTCTAGCCCCTTCCCTTAAATGTAATGGGGAGGCGATGATCTAGTGACATTATCGCTAGACTGTTAATTCAGGGACACAGGTAACATTCTGGACACCTGGCTCAAACCATGCCATAGCAGATGATGGAACTTAAAAAAAATCTATAATTAAAAGTCGAATGATAACCATTGCCGATTATTTGGAAAAACAAAGTCCTTCAGGGAAAGAAACTCCCATCCTTACCTGGTCTGGCCTACATGCGAGTCCAGACCATTACAATGTCGTTGACTCTTAACAGTGTCTGGGATGGTCAATAAATGCTAGCCTAGCCAGTGGCACTCTCAACCTGCAAATGATTAAAACAAAGTGCTCCCTGGTCGTTGATCCCGCCACTGAGGGGAAAAGTTCCTCCCTATCCAGTCTATGCCCCTCATAATGTTATACACCTCAATCATGACCCCTTCAGTTTCCTCTGCTCCAAGGAAAGCAATGCCCCATTCTGTCCAATCTCTTTTCATAGCTAAAACTCCCTCGTTCAGGGAACTTTGGGGTATGTCTCCCTTGTACCCTGTACGATGCAATCATCCCTCTGGTCATGTAAGTTCCTGAACTGCTCCCAATACTCTAGTTGGCAAATCAACTCTTTTATACAATTCCAGCACAATTTTCATTGCTATTTCTCTTGTTTAGTTTCTTAAACTAAATATAAATTATTTATATGTGTAGATTTCAAGTTAAGAAATTAATTCTGTATTCACAACAAGGACAATATTGTGCCATTTCACTACCACTGCTTGGTGCTTAATTTTGGCAAGTTAAAATCTCTCATGATTATTGTTCTGTATCTTTATTAAGTTAATGGATTTGAACACATGTTTTTACTGCAGTTCCCTGACATTAGTAAGTGGTCTGGCAAACAAACACATGAACATTAGGGATCTCTTCTTGTCCTTTAGCTTAATCCATGGATTCTCTTTCTAGATTAATGTTAGGTATCTCTCTTTTTCCTAATACCATCATGCTATTTCTAACTAACACTGTAAAATCACCATCTTCCTTCTTCCCTATCCCTTTAATACTTTTCTTTTGTGCTTTGTTTCTATTTTAGATCCTATTTTAGTGTCGCTGGATAACTTGTGACCTGTCTCTATCTAAGTGTAACTTTTGAGGGTTCACGTAAATCTCCTTCCATTTACACTATGAAAGCTTAAACACACGTACAAACAGATTTTGAAGTGCTTCTTCCCCCCTTGTTATTAGACTTCTGAATGGATCTCTCAAATCTTAAGTTCAGTGTTGATTTTGCTGTTTGTGCACCTTCATTGCAGCCATAACATTTTGTTCCTCACTCTGTTCTATTACAGTTATGCCCTGATATGACATGATCTGCCTGTGCTGCACACAAAACAAAACTTTTCACCGTACCTAGGTATGATAGTAATAAATCAAATCAAAACTATAAAGGTAAAGTCACTATAGTCTTACCAGAATTGTGAGAGATAGAGTCATAGAGTCATAGAGATGTACAGCACGGAAACAGACCCTTCGGTCCAACCCGTCCATGCCGACCAGATATCCCAACCTAATCTAGTCCCACCTGCTGCACCCGGCCCATATCCCTCTAAACCCTTCCTATTCATGTATCCATCCATATGCCTTTTAAATATTGCAATTGTACCAGCCTCCACCACTTCTGCTGGTAGCTCATTCCATACACGCATCACGCTCTGTGTGAAAACGTTGCCCCTTAGGTCTCCTTTATATCTTCCCCTCTCACTCTAAACCTATGCCCTCGAGTTATAGACTCTGCCACCTTTGTCTATTTATCCTATCCGTGTCCCTCATACTTTTATAAACCTCTATGAGTCACCTGTCAGTCTTTGACACTCCAGGAAAAACAGCCCCAGCCTGTTCAGATTCACCTGTGCTCAAATCCTCCAATCCCGGCAACATCCTTGCAAATCTTTTCTGAACCCCTTCAAGTTTCACAACATCTTTCCGATAGGAAGGAGACCAGAATTGCATGCAATATTCCAAAACTGGCCTAACCAATGTCCTGTACAGCCGCAACATGACCTTCCAACTCTGATAGCGCAGAAGGGCTTATGCCTGAAACATCGAATCTCCTGTTCCTTGGATGCTGCCTGACCTGCTGTGCTTTTCCAGCAACACATTTTCAGTTCTGATCTCCAGCATCTGCAGTCCTCACTTTCTCCTCCCAACTCCAATACTCAATGTTCTGACCAAAAAAGGAAAACATACCAAACGCCTTCTTCACTATCCTATCTACCTACAATTCTACTTTCAAGGAGCGATGAACCTGCACTCCAAGGTCTCTTTGTTCAGCAACACTCCCTAGGACCTTACCATTAAATGTATAAGTCCTGCTAAGATTTGCTTTCCCAAAATGCAGTACCTTGCATTTATCTAAATTAAACTCCATCTGCCACTCCTCAGCCCATTGGTCCATTTGATCCAGATCCTGTTGTAATCTGAGGTATTCTGCTTCACTTCCACTACACCTCCAATTTTGGTGTCATCTGTAAACTTACTAACTATACCTCCTATGTTCACATCCAAATCATTTATATAAATGATGAAAAGTCGTGGATCCAGCGTCAATCCTTGTGGCACTCCACAGGTCACAGGCCTCCAGTCTGAAATCAACCTTCCACCACCAACGTCTGTCTTCTACCTTTGAACCAGTTCTGTATCCAAATGGCTACTTCTCCCTGTATTCCATGATATCTAACCTTGCCAAACAGTCTTCCATGAGGAACCTTGTTGACCGCCTTACTGAAGTCAATATAGATCATGTTCACCACTCTGCCCTCATCAATCCTCTTTGTTGCTTTTTCAAAAACTCAACCAAGTTTGTGAGACATGATTTCCCATACACAAAGCCATGTTAGCTATCCCTAATCAGTCCTTGCCTTTCGAAATATGTGTAAATCTTGTCCCTTAGGATTCACTCCAACAACTTGCCCACTACCGACGTCAGGCTCACCAGCCTATAGTTCCCTGGCTTGTCCTTACCACCTTTCTTAAATAATGGTAGCGCATGAGCCAACCTCCATTCCTCTAGCACCCAGATGACAGGTGGTGTTTTAAACTAAGGGTCACCATGCCTCATGGAAGGGGAGAGGTTGAGAAGAAAAAGGGGAGTTGAGTCCATTCTTTGGTGTCACCCTGCCAACTAAGCTAACAAAGTCCCAATCGCTATACCCTAAGGCTGGCACATCTTTCTCTTGTACAGACTGATCCTTGTCTCTTTTTGGACTTCAGGTGACGCCGCTGTGACATCATCATGTATCACAACCTCTTGCGCATGGATCAATCCCAACTAAACAATAGACAATAGATAGACAATAGACAATAGGTGCAGGAGTAGGCCATTCTGCCCTTCGAGCCGGCACCACCATTCAATATGATCATGGCTGATCATTCTTAATCAGTATCCTGTTCCTGCCTTATCTCCATAACCCTTGATTCCACTATCCTTGAGTGCTCTATCCAACTCTTTCTTAAATGAATCCAGAGACTGGGCCTCCACTGCCCTCTGGGGCAGAGCATTCCACACAGCCACCACTCTCTGGGTGAAGAAGTTTCTCCTCATCTCTGTCCTAAATGGTCTACCGCATATTTTTAAGCTGTGTCCTCTGGTTCAGCACTCACCCATCAGCAGAAACATGCTTCCTGCCTCCAGAGTGTCCAATCCTTTAATAATCTTATATGTCTCAATCAGATCCCCTCTCAGTCTTCTAAACTCAAGGGTATACAAGCCCAATTGCTCCATTCTTTCAGCGTAAGGTAGTCCTGCCATTCCAGGAATTGACCTCATGAACCTATGCTGCACTCCTTCAATAGCCAGAATGTCTTTCCTCAAATTTAGAGACCAGAACTGTACACAGCACTCCAGGTGTGGTCTCACCAAGGCCCTGTACAGCTGCAGAAGCACCTCTTTGCTTCTATACTCAATCCCTCTTGTTATGAAGGCCAACATGCTATTAGCCTTCTTCACTATCTGCTGTACCTACATGCTTATCTTCATTGACTGGTGTATAAGAACACCCAGATCTCTCTGTACTGCCCCTTTACCTAAATTGATTCCATTTAGGTAGTAATCTGCCTTCCTGTTCTTGCCACCAAAGTGGATAACCATACATTTATCCACATTAAATTGCATCTGCCATGCACCTGACCACTCACCTAACCTGTCCAGGTCACCCTGTAATCTCCTAACATCCTCGTCACATTTTACCCTGCTACCCAGCTTTGTATCATCAGCAAATTTGCTAATGTTATTACTAATACCAACTTCTATATCATTAACATATATTGTAAAAAGCTGCGGTCCCAGCACGGATCCCTGCGGTACCCCACTGGTCACTGCCTGCCATTCCGAAATGGAGCCGTTTATCACTACTCTTTGTTTCCTATCAGCCAACCAACTTTCAATCCAAGTTAGTACTTTGCCCCCAATACCATGCGCCCTAATTTTGCTCACTAACCTCCTATGTGGGACTTTATCAAAAGTTTTCTGAAAGTCCAGGTACACAAGTAGGTCTGAAGCTTGATTGAAGCATTTAGAATTTAGAATTGGCTTTATCGTCACTTACACACAAATGCTGTGAAGGGTTTGCTATGTTTCCACTTTGGTGCCATCTTAGGAACAAGATACCTGCCAGTAGGTACAGATACTTAAAGACTTGTTACAGAATTGAAAGGGTAAAAGAAAGTCTAGAAAATTAATACAAAGTTTTTTTTATAAGTACTTGAATTTCTCAAAGTCCAATATAAGAATAAAAAGCTTTTTAAAACATTAATCAAATTACAGTCCTTTTTACTAAGTTCCAGCCAACACCAAGTGCCCAGACCATGCTAGGCTTCAGAACTCAGTTGAAGGATCAATAGTGACCAGGAACCATCAGCTCCAAGGGCGAGATTACACAAGGGAATAACATGTAGTGAATGTGCAGAGAATTTACAATCAGGATCATGTAGACTCGCCCTCAAACTTGACTTCTCTTCATGATGATTTTATATACACAATCGCCATTCACATCTGAGCATCCAAATGCATAGTGTAATGCAAGTTTTCTAACATTTCCTTAAAATGTAAGTTAAATTATTACAATTTTTAAAACCTGATTAATGTCACTGGCTATTCCAGTATTTATTGCCAATCCTTCATTGGTCAGGGGACAATCAACTATATTGCTGTCGATCTGGAGTCATATAGAGGCTAGACCAGATAGGAAATTAGTGAATCAGATTGACTTTTCCCAACGACTGACAACATTTTATGATCCTCATTAGACTCTTAAATCTAGAGTTTTATTGAATTTAAATTGCATCAGTTGCCATGTCAGGATTTGAACCCAGTGCCCAAAGCATCAACATGGGTCTCTAAAATAGAGCCAAGCATTAATACCACAACGTTCACAATTATCAATAATATTATTCATAAATAACTGAGAACAACATTTGCTCCAAACACTGATGCAGTGATTAAAATGAAGTGGGCTTCATAGAATATGAGCTGCCTGACTGGGGCTGTTAAACTGGTCAAATCAGGGAGCCCTGGCTGACAGATATGGTCAGGACAGTCAGGGGGTCTGTACACCCTAGGAGCCAGCTCTGTGCCAGTTGGGTCCAGGTCATGTGCTGTGCTTGTGTGATGGGATGCCAACCTTTATGAACTGGGACAGGATTTATTTAAATGTTATCAATTATTTTCTGAATCAGACATTTCACACAGTCTTTAGGAGTTCTTACACAAGGCTGTAGAGCTGAGGGACCTATTTATTTTATTCATTTGTAGGATGTAGATGTTGTTGGCTGGTTCAGCATTTATTTCCCATTCTTGGTTACACTTCAGAAGATGATTGTGAGCTGCCTTCTTGAACCATTGCTGTCCGTGTGCTGCGGGTAGACCCATAATGCCATTAGGATAGAAATTCCAGAATTTTGACACAGTGGCAGTGAAGGAACAGCAAATATATTTCCAAGTCAACATGATGTGTGGCTTGGAGGTGAACTTGCGGGTGGTGGTGTTCCCATGTATCGGCTGCTTTTGTCCTTCTAAGTGGAAGCAGTTTTGCATTTGGATGGCGCCGTCTGAGGATCTTTGGTGAATTTCTGCAGTGCATCTTGTAAATAGTAGACACTGCTGCTACTGAGCGTTCAGGTGGAGGGAGTGGATGTGTTTTGTGGTGCTAATCAAGCAGGCTGCTTTGCCCTGGATAGTGTCAAGTTACTTGAGTGCTGTTGAAGATAGTGCTTTATAGATGGTGGACAGGTTTTGGAGAATCAGGAAGTGAGTTACATGCCACACTATTCCTAGCCTCTGAGATGTTCTTGCAGCCACTGTATTTATGTGGCAGGTCCAGTTCAGTTTCTGGTCAATGGTAACCCCCAGGATGTTGATGTGGAGGATTCAATGATAGCAACACCACTGAATGTCAAAACGTAGTGTCCAGATTGTCTCCTATGGAGTTTTAATCGTCTGGAATTTGTGGCATGAATGCTACTCTCCACTTGTCAGCCCAAACCTAAATATTGCCCAGATTTTATTACATTTGAACATGGATTGCTTTATTATCTGAGAAATCCTGAATTGTTCTGAACATCACGCACTCTTCAATGAACATTCCCACGTCTGACATTATGAATGGTGGGAAGGTTATTGATGAAGCAGCTGAAGATGGTTGGGTCTAGGACACAACCCTGAGGAACTCCTGCCAAGATGTCCTGGAGCTGAGATGACTGACCTCCAACAATCACAACCGTCTTTCTATGCCAGATATAAATCCAAGAGCAGAGAGTTTGCTCCCTGATACCATTGATTCCGGTTTTGCTAGGATTCCTTGATGCCACACTTGGTTGAATGCAGCCTTGATGTCAAGGTCTGTCACTCTAACCTCTCCTCTGGAATTCAGCTCTTTTGTCCCTGTTTGAACTAAGGCTGTAATGCAGTCAGGAGCTGAGTGGCCATGGCAGAGCCCAAACTAGGCATCACTGAGCAGGTCCTTGCTGATTAAGTGCTGCTTGATAACGCTGTTAATGACACCTTCTACCACTTTATTATTGATTGAGAGTACACTGAAGGGGCGGTAATTGGCTGGGATGGATTTGTCCTGCTTCTTTTTGTGTACAAGATTTACCTGGGCAATTTTACACATTTGTTGGATAGTTGCCAGTATTGTAACTGTACTGGAACAGCTTGGAGCGGCAAGTTCTGAAGCACAAATCTTCAATACTCTTGGTGGAATGTTGTCAGGGCCTTTTACGTATTCAGTGCTGCCAAGCACTTCTTGAGAGGACTTGACGTGAATCAAATTTGTTGAAGACTGCTATCTGTAGCTGAGATGGATCATCCACTTGGCACTTCTGCCTGAAGATTGCTGTGAAAGCTTCAGCCTTTACATTTGATACGCTGAGCTCTTCCATCGTTGATGTTAGGGATATTGTCATAGTCTGAGTGTCATAGAGAGATCTGGGTGTTCTTGTGCACCAGTCAATGAAGGCAAGCATGCAGGTACAGCAGGTAGTGAAGAAGGCTAATAGCTTGCTGGCTTTCATAACAAAAGGAATGGAATATAGAAGCAAAGAGGTGCTTCTGCAGCTGTACAGGGCCCTGGTGAGACCACACCTGGAGTACTGTGTGCAGTTCTGGTCTCCAAATTTGAGGAAAGACATTCTGGCTATTGAGGGTGTGCAGCGTAGGTTCACGAGGTCAATTCCTGGAATGGCGGGACTACCTTACGCTGAAAGACTGGAGCGACTGGGCTTGTATACCCTTGAATTTAGAAGACTGAGAGGGGATCAGATTGAGACATATAAGATTATGAAAGGATTGGACACTCTGGCAGCAGGAAACATGTTTCCACTGATGGGTGAGTGCCGAACCAGAGGACACAGCTTAAAAATACGGGGTAGACCATTTAGGACAGAGATGAGGAGAAACTTCTTCACCCAGAGAGTGGTGTCTGTGTGGAATGCTCTGCCCCAGAGGGCAGTGGAGGCCCAGTCTCTGGATTCATTCAAGAAAGAGTTGGATAGAGCACTCAAAGATAGTGGAATCAAGGGTTATGGAGATAAGGCAGGAAGAGGATACTAATTAGGAATGATCAGCCATGATCATATTGAATGGCGGTGCAGGCTCGAAGGGCTGAATGGCTTACTCCTGCACCTATTGTGTTATTGTCTATTGCCTATTGTCTTCTTCTCCAGTGAGTTGCTTAATTGTCCACCACCATCCTTGACTGGATGTGCCAGGACTGCCAAGTTTAGATCTGATCCACTGATTGTGGGATCACGGCTCTATCTACTACTTGCTTCTTTGGTTTGCAAGTTGTCCCGTTTGGTACCTTCATCCAGTTGTCGCATCATTATTATAAATGCCACATGCTGCATGTCCTCTTGCACTCTCCATTGAACCAGGGTTGATGTCCTGGCTTGATGATAATGGTTGAGTTGGGGATATGCTGGACCATGCGGTTGCAGGTTGTGCCAGAGTATGGATCTGCTGCTGTTGATGGTCCTCAGTGCCTCGTGGATGGTGCTTAATCCATTTTAACATCTGAAAGATTGAGACATCCTCCTCAGCTTCTCCGCACAATTAATTCCCAGTGGCATGGACTCTATTAATGTCCAACCATGATCTTTGGTATATCTGAGAGATTTAAAATCTTGAAATGATGAATACATAGTGGCGGCACAGTGGCACGGTGGTTAGCACTGTTGCCTCACAGCACCAGAGATCTGGGTTCAATTCCCGCCTCAGGCGACTCTCTGTGTAGAGTTTGCGCATTCTCCCCGTGCCTGCGTAGGTTTCCTCCAGGTGCTCCGGTTTCCTCCCACAATCCAAAAATGTGCAGGTTAGGTGAATTGACCACGCTAAATTGCCCATAGTGTCAGGTGAAGGGGTAAATGTAGGGGAATGGGTCTGTGTGGGTTGCGCTTTGGCGGGTCAGTGTGGACTTGTTGGGCTGAAGGGCCTGCTTCCACACTAAGTAATCTAATCTACTTGTGTCAATATACTGTGGTTTAAAATTTCACGAAGGGCTGGAGTGCACATGCAAGCGGTGGATAACAAGATCAATAGTGCTGAAATGGCTGGAGAAACTCAATAGGTCTGTCAGCATCAGTGAAGAGAAAACTCCAGCATCTATTGATCTTTATTTTAATTTAAGGTCAATAGGCCATTCATTCTATTAGGTAGAAGTGAGGACTGCAGATGCTGGAAACCAGAGTCTAGATTAGAGTGGTGCTGGAAAAGCACAGCAGGTCAGGCAGCATCCGAGGAGCAGGGAAATCAACGTTTCAGGCAAAGGCCCTTCATCAGATTCATTCTATTGACAGTTTTGTTCATAAAACTTGGCATTATTTGATATTTGATTCCTCAAGCGCTCGGGAAATGTCATCGAGGTCACAGAATGCTGGAGAAATTCAGAAGGTCTGACACAATCTGTAGAGACTAAATAGAGCTAATGCTTCTATTGGGTATGACTCTTCCACAGAACTGAAAGTTCACAGATGCTGCCAACATTGGCTGTGTTTGCTTCAGTTTTCCTGCATTCACAGTACTTTGCTTGTGTAACATTATCAAAGTGGCTGAGCTCAAAGAGAGCAGCAGCTCTTACAGGCTTAGTGTTTGATTTGAACGTGTTTAATGGAGGGTTGCCAAGCATGACTGAGTGCATTGGCTTTATTTGTTGCAAGTCGTCACCTTGTTAATTGGTAACTGTAAGAATGATAAACAACAGCCTGCGTCTGAAAAAAGAACTCATTGTCATGTGCTTTCAGAGAAAGAAAAACATCCCACCAGCAGAGGGAGCAGTTTGCTGAATTAAAATTTCGATGGTGGAATCTGACGTCCAAACTCACATTCTTTTTATTATTTGTGGATGCCATAGAGTCGTACAGCATAAAAACAGGCCCTTTGGTCCACCATGTCTATGCTGACCAACAAACACCGAATCATACCAATCTTGGATATCTGTGTTTGGTCCATTTTACTTATTTGTTCACGGGATAAGGGTATTGCTGGCTAGGCCAGCATAAACTCAGACCTGCTGAATTTCTCTAGCATTCTCTGACTTTGATAATGTTTCCCATCCCTCATTACTCAGTGGGCAGTTAAGAGCCAACCACACTGCTGGTCGAGTCTTCAGTCACATGTCGGTCAGACCAGAGTCATATGCAAACAAAATAGGTTTGTCCAAAAGTCAATTCATGGGTCATCATTTGACTATTTCCAGATTTTTAATGAATCCAAATTCCACTAACTGCTGTGGCTGGATTCAAACCCACATTCCCAGAATATGGCTCTCTGGACTAAAAATTCAACAATAATACCACTCGGCTCCCATAGCTTTCTATGCCCTGGCCTTTCAGTTACTTGTTCATTCAGGCAATCACCATACCACTTTAAACAAAAGGGTCTTTTTGAGAGTGCTTCTGTGCAAAGTTTTCTGCTGTCTTTTTGTTCTGATGCTTCTTTAAAATTACTTCATTTGAATCCTTAATATTTTTCAGTTAATTGCCCTTAAACTATATTATATAGTTTTGGGGTGACATGGTGGCTCAGTGGTTAGCACTGTTGCCTCACAGCGTCAGGGACCCTGGGTTCAATTCCCGCCTCAGGCGACTGTCTGTGTGGAGTTTGCACATTTTCCCCGTGTCTGCGTCGGTTTCCTCTGGGTGCTCTGGTTTCCTCCCATAATCCAAAGATGTGTAGGTTAGATGAATTAGCCATGCTAAATTGCCCATAGTGTTCAGGGATATATAGGTCAAGGGTAAGTGTGGGGGAATGGGTTTGGGTGGGATACACTTAGGAAGGTCGGTGTGGACTTGTTGGGCTGAATGTCTTGCTTCCACATAGTAGGAATTCTAATCTAATTCAATCCTTCTCTCAATTCCTGCCTTTGGCTGCTTTAGGTAGTAGCTCAGAAATGCATCTGTTTCTCATTCTGAATTTCTTTTAAATCTTGCCTTAAAACCCACACTTCTTTCTTTTGATTTGATTGAATTTATTATTGTTACATTTACCTAGGTGCAGTGAAAAGTTTTGTTTGGCGTGCAGATCAGTGAGCGCAAATGTTACAGCTGTAGAGATGATGCACAGACAGCAAGGTCAACAGGTAAAGTTAAAATTTGAGAGGTTCATTCAGAAGTCTAATAGAAGCAGGGAAGAAGCTGGTCTTGAATCTGTTGGTAATTCATTGTCCTTTGTCTTTAGATCACAAAAGAAGTTAGTATTTCTTTGTCCTTACATCACATGGACCACAGCAGTTCAAGAAAGCATCTCAACCTCTCAAGAACAATCAACAATGGCAACAAACACTCATCTTGTCAGTGATAGTCACATCTAAGTAAGGATCTAAGGTTCCCTAGAACCGAAGAAGGGTCTGGAAGAAGGGCCACTGGACCTGAAATATTAACTCTGATTTGTCTCCAGAGATGCTGCCTGACTTGCTGCGCTTTTCCAGCAATTTCTGTTTTTGTTCCTTCTGTTTGTACTTCACCCAGTAAATAAAATGACAACCTGTTTGTGGGACAGTGTAGAAATTAAAGCATAGAACAGGCTTGAGGAACTAAACAGTTTCTTCCTGTTCTTGTGTTTCAAGGCATGATGACTAGAGTTGGAAGCAACTTTGCTCCAAGGAAAACTAGGAAAATTGTGGAACTTAGCTATGACTAAAACTTATTATTTTTGTCTCTCTTCTGTAAAGAGGGAAAGCATATTCAACTTGTACCATCTTCATGTAGCCAGTAGAATAATGGTCTGCCACAATCCTAGGTAGTTTTTAGAGTCAAAGAGACGTACAGCACAGAAACAGACCCTTTGGTCCAACCCGTCCATGCCAACAAGATGTCCCAACACAAGCACCCGGCCCATATTCCTCCAAACCCTTCTTATTCATATACTCATCCAGATGTCTTTTAAATGTTGCAGTTGTACCAGCCTCCACCACTTCTTCTGGCAGCTCATTCCATACATGTACCACTCTCAGCATGAAAACATTGCCCCTTAGGTCTCTTATATATCTTTCCCCTGTCACCCTAAACTACACCTTCTAGTGCTGGACTTCCTTAACCCAGGGAAGAGACTTTGTCTGTTTATCCTATCCATGCCCGTCATAATGTTATAAATCTCTATAGGGCTATCCCTCAGCCTCCGACGCTCCAGGGAAAACAGCCCCAGCCTGTTCAGCTTCTCCCTGTAGCTCAGATCCTTCAACCCTGGCAACATCTTTGCAAATCTTTTCTGAACCTTTTCAAGTTTCACAACATCTTTCCGATAGGAAGGAGACCAGAATTGCAAGCAATATTTAAAAATTGACCTAACCACTATCCTGTACAGCCACAAAATGACCTCCCAATTCCTGTACTCAATACTCTGACCAATAAAGGAAAGCATACCAAATGCCTTCTTCACTATCCTATCTACCAAGGAGCTATGTACCTGCACTCCAAGGTCTCTATGTTCAGCAACATTCCCTAGGACCTTACTATTAAGCATATAAGTCCAGCTAAGGTTTGCTTTCCCAAAATGCAGCACCTCACATTTATCTAAACTAACCTCCATCTGCCACTTCTCAGCCCATTGGCCCATTTTAACCTGAGGTAACCTTCTTCGCTGTCCACTACACTTCCAGTTATGGTGTCATCTGCAAACTTACTAACCATACCCCTTATGCTCGCATCCAAATCATTTATGTAAATGATGAAAAGTTCTGGCCCCATCACCAATCCTTGTGGCACTCCACTGGTCACAGGCCTCCAGTCTGAAAAATAACACTCCACTACTACCCTCTGATTTCCACCTTTGAGCCAGTTCTGTATCCAAATGGTGCATTCTCCCTATATTCCGTGAGATCTAACCTTGCTAACCAGTCTCTCATGGGAAACCTTGTTGAACGCCTAACTGAAGTCCATATAGATCATGTCTACCACTCTGCCCTCATCAATTCTCTTTGTTACTTCTTCAAAAAACTCAATCAAGTTTGTGAGACATGATTTCCCACATACAAAGCCATGTTGACTATTCCTAACCATTCCTTGCCTTTCCAAATACATGTACATCCTGTCCCTCAGAAGTCTCTCCAACAACTTGCTCACCACCGACGCCAGGCTCACTGGTCTACAGTTCCCTGGCTTGTCTTTACCACCTTTCTTAAACAGTGGCACCACGTTAGCCAACCTCCAGTCTTCTGGCACCTCTCCTGTAACTATCAATTATACTAATATCTTAGCAAGAGGCATGGTAATCACTTCTCTAGCTTCCCACAGAGTTCTGAGGCACACCTGATCAGGTCCTGGGGATTTATCCACTCTTATGCATTTCAAGACATCCAGCACTTCCTCCTCTGTAATGTGGACATTTATCCAGATATCACCATCTGTTTCCCTACAGATAGTATTTTCCATATCCTTCTCCACATTAAAGACTGATGCAAAATACTCGTTTACCCCCAACTCCTGCGGCTCCACACAAAGGCCGCCTCGCTGATCTTTGAGGGGCCCTATTCTCTCCCTAGTTACCCTTTTGTCCTTAATGTATTTGTAAAAACCCTTTGGGTTCTCCTTAACTGTATTTGCCAAAGCTATCTCATGTCCCCTTTTTGCCCTCTGATTTCCCTCTTTAGTATACTCCTATTGCCTTTATACTCTTCTAAGGATTCACTCGATCTATCCTGTCTATACCAGACATATGATTCCTTCTTTTTCTTAACCAAATCCTCAAGTTCTTTAGTCATTCAGCATTCCCTGCACCTACCAGCCTTTCCTTCCACCCTAACAGGAACATACTTTCTCTGGACTCTCGATATCTCATTTCTGAAGGCTTCCCATTTTCCAACCATCCCTTTACCTGCGAGCATCTGCCCCCAATCAGCTTGCCTAATACCATCAAAATTGGCCTTTCTCCAAATTAGAACGCCAGCCTTTAGATCTGGTCTATCTTTTTCCATCACTATTTTAAAACTAATGGAATTATGGTCACTGGCCCCAAAGTGCTCCCCCACTGACGCCTCAGTCACCTGCCCTGCCTTATTTCCCAAGTGTAGGTCAAGGTTTGCACTTTTTCTAGTAGGTCCATCCACATATTGAATCAGAAAGCTTTCTTGTACACACTTAACAAATTTCTCTCCATTTAAACCCTTTATGCTATGGCAGTCCCAGTCTATGTTTGAAAAGTTAAAATCCCCGACAATAGCCATCATATTATTCTTACAGATATCTGAGATCTCCTTACAAATTTGTTTCTCAATTTTCCTCTGACTATTAGGGGGTCTATAATACAATTCCAATAAGGTGATCATCCCTTTCTTATTTTCTCAGTTCCTCCCTGGATGTGTTTCTGGGAATATTCTCCCTCAGTACAGCTGGAATGTTACCTTATATCAAAAACACCACTCCCTTTCTTCTCTTGCCTCCCTTTCTATCCTTCCTGTAGCATTTGTATCCTGGAACATTAAGCTGCCAGTCCTGTCCATCCCTGAGCCATGTTTCTGTAATTGCTATGATATCCCAGTCCCATGTTCCTAACCATGCCCTGAGTACATCTGCCTTCCCTGTTTTAAACAACCTTTTCAGAGATATTATTACACACCTTGGGAGCAGATGGGATTTGAACCAAGTCCTTCTGGCTCAGAGCTAGGGACACTACCACTGCACCACAAGAGCCTCTTGACATTGCTGTTTGTGCCTTTTCTTCTATTTATTTGGACTGCCTTATCACATGACAACTACTGAAAATCCAAAAACCTGCTGAACAGCACAAGAATATTCATTTTTTCACTTCTGTAACAAAGGGCTGACCCAGATCTGTTGGGCCAAATGGCCTTTTTATGCACCATTGGAAGATTACCCTGTGCCTTTGTAGGCAGTGTTTTTAATTCTCTTGCTCAATAGTTCATCCAGGTTATTTTCAGAACGCTGCTGCTTTCTCAGTCGAGCCTGACTCAGGGAGAAACCTCTTAAGTCAGTGCTCACTGGAGGTTTCTTATTGCTTTAGATCTCATTGGGACAGTCTGTGGCTTTTCCGGACTCCTCTTTATTTTCCGGTCTCTCATCCCTTCAGAACCACCCCCACCCAACAGCAACACGCCTCCCCCAAACCCTATCAGGCTCTGGCCTCTGAACTATATGGGCTGAGTTGATGACATGTTTCACATGTGTCGCCAACTTCAAGATGTATATAAGGCCCAGTAAGTTATAATAGACTCTGCCTCCCTGAACCGACAGCCCACCCATCCCACTGACTTCCCACCCAGGAGTTCAAACTCCCCCATTTATAATGTCTCCGGTCCTCCATGTTCAACTTAACACAAAGAATAACATCTGTTTTGAATAATTGTGACTTGCACTGAACAAAACCAGACAGAAATTCCTATTTTTGTCACCACTCCACTCATGTTAAACCACCAAAAGTGAGCTCAGATGTACATAATTCCTACTTCAGTTCAGAATTCAGAAAACCTGATCTCCATGCAACTCTGTAATCCTTTCCCTAAACTGTAATCATTCTTAAAATGGAAGTCATTAAATGGGACATGCTTCAGTCTAATTTGATCGCAAACTATGGTTTATTCCTCAGCTTTGCAATCTTTTGATGCAAGAAAAAAAGACCAAGAAGATATCTTAAAGAAAAAAATGATGGGAAAGTCATGCAAACTGATAATAAAGAGAGAACTGGGTCTAAGTTTTACTTTTTTGACTTTCGCTTCAAGTTCAGAGATAGGAGAAGTCGATATCTACATGAACAGCTCTCACTACCAATTCCTTTGGACAATGTGGAGGTCTTCCAGACATGAGGAACATCAAGGGAATACTAAGCTGTGCTTTTCAGACTGACAGACTGCCAGAAGATGTGGGCACAGCCACAGAAATCCATTTAACATAGATGACTAGACACAGACCACAAGTAGACCCCTGGGAAATTGGATGCTTCCCACCAGACCACTGTGTATCTAAAGGAAGACGCCTATGCTTGTTGCTGTGTCACCCAACAACAACAACTTGCTTTTTTATAGCGCCACTAATGAAATAAATCATCAAAGCCCGTTCACAGGTGGGTTATCAAAATGAACTTTGACTGATTGTCGGCAAGATATTTGGAAGATAAATGGTGTGTTGACCTGTGATGCAAGAGGATTGGAGTACAGGAGAAAAGGAGAAAGTTTTACTGCAGCTTTCAAGAGCTGGTGAGACTACACCTGACGTATTGTCTTCAGTTTGGTCTCCCTACCTCAGAGAGGTTACACTTAAAGGAAGCGCAGTGAAGGTTCACCAGACTGATTCCTGGGAAAGCTGGATTAGTCACTGAATGGAAGAGGAAATTAGAATGTAAAAAGGGGGCAGTCACATTGTTAGAAGTGCGTTAAAGGCCTCCAAACAGTCAGTGACTATTTGAAGAGCAAATATGTAGATAATTCACTGAGGTGTGTAAAAGTAACAATAGACAAAGTATATGAGGCAATTTTAACTTCCCCAACATTAATTGGGATAATTACAGTCTAAAGGGTTTAGACGGGGCACTAATGTATTCAAGAAGCTTTCTCTATTAATATGTGGAAAGTCCTACAATGGATGTCCAGTGCTGGAACTAACTCTGGGGAGCAAAGACAGACAATCTGAGGTGACAGTGGGAGAATGTCTTAGTGGCAGCAAGCACAACAACATACAGTTTAAGTTTGTGATGGAGAAGGAAAACATGTCTGCAAAAAAAAAGGCTGTTGCATTGGGTGAAGGCAGATTTTATTAATATAAGGCATATTTTTGCCAGAATAGACTGGGAACAGCTACTGGAAAGTAAATCTTATGAGATAATAGTGGGAGGTGTTTCAAAACGAATATGGAGAGTACACGCCCAATAATGCTCCCTTTATAGCATCATTGAGATGTACAAAATGGAAACAGACGCTTCAGTCCAACTCATCCATGCCGACCAGATAGCCTAAATTAATATCCTAGTCCCATTTGCTAGTACTTGGCCCATATTCCTCGAAACCCTCCTAATCATATACACATCTAGATGCCTTTTAAATGTTGTAATTGTACCAGCCTCCATCACTTCCTCTGTTAGCTCATTCCATACATGTACCATCTTTCGTGTGTAAAGGTTCCTTCAGTCCCATTCATATCTTTCCCCTCTCACCCTAAACCTATGCTCTCTAGTTCTGGACACCCCCAATCCAGGGAAAAGACCTTGTCTACATCCCTATCCATACCCCTCATACTTTTATAAATCTCTATAAGATCAACCCTCAGCCTCAGAGGCTCCAGGGAAAACAGCCCCAGCCTATTCAGCCTCTCCTACAGCTCAAACCCTCCAACCCTGGCAACATCCTTGTAAATCCTTTCTGAACCCTTTCAAAAACTGAACATAATTCCTATACTAGGAAGACCAGAATTGCACACAATATTGCAAAAGTGGCCTAACCAATGTCCTGTACAGCCACAACATGACCTCCCAACACGTATACTCAAAGCTCTGACAAGAGCATTCGGGTGAAATGTAGGAGCTAAAATCCCAGAGAACCCCGGATGTCTAGGAATATTGGTGGTCCACAAATCCCTGAAGGCAGCAGGGCAGGTTAGTAAGGAGGCATATAGAATGCTTATCAGTCGAGGCATGGATTATAAGAATAAGGAGGTTATGTTGGAGTGGTACAAAAGTTTGGTTAGCTGGAGTACCATGTGCAGGGTCTGGGCTCCACATTATAGAAACAATGTGATTGCACTGGGGGGATACAGAGGAGATTCACCAGGATGTTGCCTGGAATGAAGCATTTTAGCTATGAATAGAAATTGGATAAGCTCGTATTATTTTCTTTCAAGGTGGGGGGGGGGGTGCATGAAGAAGGTGCATAAAATTATGGTGAAAGCAGCTGTTCATCTTAAGCAAAGGGTCAATAACAAGCGGACATAATTTTACAGCGAAAGCCAGGAGGTTTAGAGAGGATCTGAGGAAATATTTGTTCACCCAGAGAGTTGTAGGAACTTGGAATGCACTGCATGGGAGGGTAGTTGAATCTTTACAAAGTTTGTGGATGAGTACTTGAAATGTCATAATGTTCAGGGTCACCACTGAGCTACCATGCCACACACACACACCACCCCCCCTCACCTCCGTCCAAGGCCCCAAAGGAGCCTTCCACATCCATTAAAATTTTACCTGCACTTCCACACGTGTCATTTACTGTAACCGTTGCTCACCGATGTGGTCTCCGCTACACTGGGGAGACAGGACGCCTACTTGCAGAGCGCTTCAGAGAACATCTCCGGGACAACCACACCAACCAACCCACTGCCATGTGGCCAAACACTTCAACTCTACCAGAGATATATTTCCCTCCCCAACCCTCTCCACTTTCCATAAAGATCATTCCGCCTGCAACTCTCTTGTCAGGTCCACGCCTCCCACCAACCCACCCTCCCCTCTTGGAACCTTCCCCTGCGACTGCAGGAATTGCAAAACCTGTGCCCACACCTCCCCCCCTCACCTCTGTCCGAGGCCCCAAAGGAGCCTTCCACATCCATCAGACTGTTACCTGCACTTCCACATGTCACTTACTGTATCTGTTTCTCCCGATGTGGTCTCCTCTACAATGGGGGGACAGGATGTCTACTTGCAGAGTGCTTCAGAGAACATCTCTAGGACACCCACACCAACCAACCCCACTGCACCATGGTGGAACACTTCAACTCCCCCTCCCACTCCGCCGAGGTCATGCAGGCCCTGGGCCTCCTCCATTGCCACACCCTCACCACCTGACGCCTGGAGGAAGAACGCCTCATCTTCTGCCTTGGGGCCCTCCAACTACATGGGATCAATGTTGATTTCACCAGTTTCCCCATTTCCTCTCCCCTCAACCTTCCAAATTGGCACCTCCCTTATGACCTGTCCTACCTGTTCTTCTTCCTTCCCACCTATCTACTCCACGCTCCCCTCCGGCCAATTACCATTACCCTCACCTCCATCTATCTATTGCACCCTAAGCTACCTTCCCCCCAGCACCAACTCCCTCCTATTTATCTCTCCACCCCCTCGGCTCAATCCTGATGAAGGCTTTGTCCGAAACATCGATTCTCCTGCTGCTCGGATGCTGCCTGACCTGCTGTGCTTTTCCAGCACCACTCTCGACCCTGATCTCCAGCATCTGCGGTCCTCACTTTCTCCTGGACAGAGCAGAGTGTTCAATGGATACTGTTCCAGAAACTTGTCCCATGCTTCATGGTGAAAAGGCTCTGAATAAAGGTCGATTGTGCTGCTAAAACACAGAACTCAAAGACTCATCTTTGACATCTCTCTCTTATAGCGAGTCTGACATTGGGCTGGAAGATTAACTGTATTGGAACAGCAAACTCAATGGGCGGAATTGTCTGTCCGTGCTTCTATGTTCAATATTGGGCCAGTCATTTACTTGATCAGATCAATGCCCTGAACATGTCATTCTTTAGCATTTTAGGCTTGGGGGTTCTTGCCATGTGTGGAAGTGACCCTAAGCAAGAAGGCCTAGGTTCAAGTCTGAAAATGTGTTGCTGGTTAAAGCGCAGCAGGTCAGGCAGCATCCAAGGAACAGGAGATTTGACGTTTCGGGCAAAAGCCCTTCATCAGGAATCCTGATTCCTGATTCCTGATGAAAGACTTTTGCCCGAAACGTCAAATTTCCTGTTCCTTGGATGCTGCCTGACCTGCTGCGCTTTAACCAGCAACACATTTTCATCTCTGATCTCCAGCATCTGCAGACCTCACTTTTTACTCTAGGTTCAAGTCTCACCAACATACAAAGGGATGATTAGAAAATCATAGAATCATAGAATCCCTACAGCGTGGAAACAGGCCATTTGGCTCCACAGGTCTACACCAACCCTCTGAAGAATAACCCACCCAGACACATTCCTCTACCCTATACCCTACATTTCCCTTGACTAATGCACCAAACCGACACATCCCTGAACACTATGGCCAATTTGGTACGCCCAATTCACATCGTTGGACTGTGGGAGGAAACTGGAACACCCAGAGGAAATTCACGCAAACCCCACCTGAGACTGGAATCAAACCCAGGTCCCTGGCCCTGTGAGGTAGCAGTGCTAACCACTGAATCACTGTGCCGACCAAAATATTTATTTAAAAATCACACAACACCAGATTATAGTCCAACAGGTTCTTTTGGAAGTACAAGCTTTCAGAGTGCTACTCCTTCACCAGGTAGCTGGAGGGGCAGGATCATAGGACACCGAATTTATAGGAAAGGATCAAAGTGTCACACAACTGATGCAAAGTACTGAACAAACCTAGATTGCTGTTAAGTCTTTAATCACTTAGAATGGGAATGCAGGTTTTGAGTGATTAATATGTAAATTCCAGAACTACTTTCAAGTCACATTCCCAAGATAACTTGAGGATTTATAAAAAAAAGTGACATCTCCACTGAGACAATACATTAAAGGTGTGATGTTAGAGTCTGTCTGCATCACAATTTTGAGTCACACTGGTTCTATTTCCAAAGTTGGAATTTATAAAATGTCACATGGACTGACTGCCTACAGATAGTGTGCTTTTTGATAGCCTGTATGCGTGAGTGTGTGGAGTGTGCCTGTGAGAGGGTGTGCGCATGAGTGTGTGTGGGCATGTGTATGCGTGTCTGAGAGAGCGTGTACATGAGGCAGGGTCTGTCAGTATGAATGTGAGTGTGTAAGAGTGTGTGTGTATGTGTGCTTGTGTGTGAGTGTATAGTGTAGTGAGGTCACCTGTAGAGTGACATGACCCAAAGATCCGAGTCACACTACTCCATCACACTCACACTCACACTGTCTCAAGCATGCACATACACACACTCTCACATGCACATATACACTCACTCTCTCCCTCTCCCACACATACACACACATTTGCATTTGCAGATTTGTATTTGCAGATACATTCTATTTTATTCAAAAAGCACACAATCTGTAGGAGTCAGTCCATGTAACATTTCATAAACCTTTACTTTGGAAATAGAACCAGTTCAACTCAAGGTTGGTATGCAGACATACTCTAGCCTCACACCTTTAATGCATTGTCTGAGCTGAGATATCACTTCCTTTATAAAAAACCTTGAGCTATCTTGGGACTGTGACTTGAAAGAAGTTGTGGGATTTGCATATTAATCACTTGAAACCTGCAACCCATTCTGAGTGATGAAAGACTTCACAGCAGTCTAGGCTTGTTCAAGACATCACATCAGTTGTTTGACACTTTGATCTTTTACTCTAAATTCTATGTCCAATGATCCTGCCCCACTAGCTACCTGATGAAGAAACAGCACTCCAAAAGCTTGTACTTTCAAATAAACCTGTTGGACGATAACCTATGCCTGTCTACATGTCCTATGACCATAGAGGGTGCTGTTTCACACTCAATGATCAGCTCTGTATTATTCCCCAGAAAAATGATCCTTTTGTCAGATTGATCAGCTGATTAAAACCACATGACCATGCTCTCAGCATGGCTCAATATTGACTAATTGAAATCCCACAAGAAACCTCTCAGTCAATGGTAAATCCATCTTCTGCCTAATCTTTCCCAGAGCACAAACCTCAAATCCAACTAACCAGGAGATTGTCACCTAGAACCGATCTGAAATTAATGTGGCAAGCTTTTAACTCTCTTTCAGCCGAAAACTCCCCAGAAATATTGAAAGGAGAAATGAAAGGTGAGATTGCCCCAAATCCACTTCTGCTAGGTCAGTTGACCTTGGCCGGGCAGTATTTGGTGATTAGGTATAAACCCATAGATTTTTTTGTCTCAGCCAATGCAGAACCAGGTTGTTGTGGTAAAGTGGTAGTGTCCCTACCTCTCAATGAGCTGTATGAATCCATGTCAAACTTGACCTACTCTTGGGAAATAAGGCAGGGCAGGTGACTGAGGTGTCAGTGGAGGAGCACTTTGGGACCAGTGACCATAATTCTACTTGTTTTAAAATAGTGATGGAAAAGGATAAACCAGATCTAAAAGTTGAAGTTCTAAATTGGAGAAAGGCCAGTTTGATGGTATTAGGCAAGAACTTTCGAAAGCTGATTGGGGGCAGATGTTTGCAGGTAAAGGGACGGCTGGAAAATGGGAAGCCTTCAGAAATGAGATAATGAGAATCCAGAGAAAGTATATTCCTGACAGGGTGAAAGGAAAGGCTGGTAGGTGCAGGGAATGCAGGATGACTAAAGAAATCGAAAGTTCATTTAAGAAAAAGAAGGAAGCATATGTCTGGTATAGACAGGATAGATCGAGTGAATCCTTAGAAGAGTATAAAGAAAGTCGGAGTATACTTAAGAGGGAAATCAGGAGGGCAAAACGGGGACATGACATAGCTTTGACAAATAGAATTAAGGAGAATCCAAAGGGTTTTTACAAATATATTAAGGACAAAAGGGTAACTAGGGAGAGAATAGGGCCCCTCAAAGATCAGGAAGGCAGCCTTTGTGTGGAGCCACAGAAAATGGGGGAGATACTAAATGAATATTTTGCATCAGTATTTACTGTGGGAAAGTTTATGAAAGATATAGACTGTAGGGTAATAGATGACGACACCTTGCAAAATGTCCAGATTATAGAGGAGCAAGTGCTGGATGTCTTGAAACGGTTAAAGGTGGATAAATCCCCAGGACCTGATCAGGTGTACCCGAGAACGCTGTGTGAAGCTAGAGAAGTAATTGCTGGGCCTCTGCTGAGATATTTGTATCATCGATAGTCACAGGTGAAGTGCCAGAAGACTGGAGGTTGGCTAACGTGGTGTCGCTGTTTAAGAAGGGCAGTAAAGACAAGCCAGGGAACTATAGACCGGTGAGCCTGACCTCGGTGGTGGGTTTGTTGTTGGAGGGAATCCTGAAGGACAGGATGTACACGTATTTGGAAAGGCAAGGACTGATTTGGGATAGTCAACATGGCTTTGTGCATGGAAATCATGTCTCACAAACTTGATTGAGTTTTTTGAAGAAGTAACAAAGAAGATTGATGATGGCAGAGCAGTTTCCGCTGATGGGTGAGTGCTGAACCAGAGGACACAGCTTAAAAATACAGGGTAGACCATTTAGGACAGAGATGAGGAAAAACTTCTTCACCCAGAGAGTGGTGGCGGTGTGGAATGCTCTGCCCCAGAGGGCAGTGGAGGCCCAGTCTCTGGATTCATTTAAGAAAGAGTTGGATAGAGCTCTCAAGGATAGTGGAATCAAGGGTTATGGAGATAAGGCAGGAACAGGACATTGATTAAGGATGATCAGCCATGATCATATTGAATGGTGGTGCAGGCTCAAAGGGCAGAATGGCCTACTCCTGCACCTATTCTCTATTGTCTATTGTCTATTGTTTAGATGTGATCTATATAGACTTCAGTAAGGCGTTTGACAAGTTTTCCCATTGGAGACTGATTAGCAAAGTTAGATCTCATGGAATACAGGGAGAACTAGCCATTTGGATATAGAATTGGCTCAAAGGTAGAAGACAGAGGGTGGCGGTGGAGGGTTGTTTTTCAGACTGGAGGCCTGTAACCAGTGGAGTGCCACAAGGATCGGTGCTGGGCCCTCTTTTTGTCATTTACATAAATGATTTGGATGCGAGCATAAGAGGTACATTTAGAAAGTTTGCAGATGACACCAAAATTGGAAGTGTAGTGGATAGAGAAGAGGGTTTCCTCAGATTACAACAGGATCTGGACCAGATGGGCCAATGGGCTGAGAAGTGGCAGATGGAGTTTGATTCAGATAAATGTGAGGTGCTGCATTTTGGGAAAGCAAATCTTAGCAGGACTTATACACTTAATGGTAAGGTCCTAGGGAGTGTTGCTGAACAAAGAGACCTTGGAGTGCAGGTTCATAGCTCCTTGAAAATGGAGTTGCAGGTAGATAGGATAGTGAAGAAGGCGTTTGGTTTGCTTTCATTTGTTGGTCAGAGTATCGACCACATGAGTTGGAATGTCATTTTGCAGCTGTACAGGACATTGGTTCGGCCACCGTTGGAATATTGCATGCAGTTCTTGTCTCCTTCCTATCGAAAAGATGTTGTAAACTTGAAAGGGTTCAAAAAAGATTTATAATGTTGTTGCCAGGGTTGGAGGATCTGAGCTACAGGGAGAGGCTGAACAGGCTGGGGCTGTTTTCCCTGGAAGGTCGAAGGCTGAGGGGTGTCCTTATAGAGGTTTACAAAATTATGAGGAGCATGGATAGGATAAATAGACAAAGTCTTTTCCCTGGGGTCAGGGAGTCCAGAACTAGAGGACATAGGTTTAGGGTGAGAGGGGAAAGATATAAAAGAGACCTAAGGGGCAAATTTTTCATGCAGAGGGTGGTATGTGTATGGCATGAGCTACCAGAGGATGTGGTGGAGGCTGGTACAATTGGAACATTTAAGAGGCATTTGGATGGGTATATTAATTGGAAGGGTTTGGAGGGATATGGGCTGGGTGCTGGAAGGTGGGACTAGATTGGGTTGGGATATCTGGTCGGCATGGACAGATTGGACCGAAGGGTCTGTTTCCATGCTGTACATCTCTATGACTCTATGACTTTATAAGTTTGAACAGATTGGTTAGGAAAGTATCTGCACAACATGAAGAGCATGTGCTACCAATGTACAGCAGAAGAGGGCACTCCTGTACCATGCACAACTCACCAATAATTGTGTCAAGTGTACGACCACAGATTGTAATGTTGTTGTGGTTCTGTTCGCCGAGCTGGAAGTTTTTGCTGCAAACGTTTCGTTCCCTGGCTAGGGAACATCATCAGTGCTATTGGAGCCTCCTGTGAAGCGCTGCTTTGCTGTTTCTTCCGGTATTTATAGTGGTTTGTTCTTGCCGCTTCCGGGTGTCAGTTTCAGCTGTAGTAGTTTGTATGTGGGGTCCAGGTCGATGTGTCTGTTGATGGATGTTCTTGCTGTTTCCGGGTGTCAGTTTCAGCTGTAGTGGTTTGTATATGGGGTCCAGGTCCATGTGTCTGTTAATGGAGTTTGTGGATGAATGCCATGCCTCTAGGAATTCCCTGGCTGTTCTCTGTCTGGCTTGTCCTATGATGGTAGTGTTTTCCCAGTCAAATTCATGTTCCTGGTTGTCTGAGTGTATGGCTACTAGGGATACAAACCACTACAGCTGAAACTGACACCCGGAAACGGCAAGAACATCCATCAACAGACACATCGACCTGGACCCCACATACAAACTACTACAGCTGAAACTGACACCCGGAAGCGGCAAGAACAAACCACTATAAATACCGGAAGAAACAGCAAAGCAACGCTTCACAGGAGGCTCCAATAGCACTGATGATGTTCCCTAGCCAGGGAACGAAACGTTTGCAGCAAAAACTTCCAGCTCGGCGAACTGAACCACAACAACGGACACCCGAGCTACAAATCTTCAACCAGACTTTAGATTGTAATGTAGACAATTTATTCTGTTTCAATGTTCCAGACATTGGGCTGTCAAAGCCTTACTTATTTGGTGGGAAATTCAGTCATTTACATTTTGGACGTTGTTGAATATTGTGGGCGGCACGGTGGTTAGCACTGCTGCCTCACAGCGCCTGAGACCCGGGTTCAATTCCCGACTCAGGCGACTGACTGTGTAGAGTTTGCACGTTCTCCCCGTGTCTGCGTGGGTTTCCTCTGGGTGCTCCGGTTTCCTCCCACAGTCCAAAGATATGGCCACGCTAAATTGCCTGTAGTGTTAGATAAGGGGAAAATATAGGGGTATGGGCGGGTTGCGCTTCAGTGGGTCGGTGTGGACTTGTTGGGCCGAAGGGACTGTTTCCACACTGTAAGTAATCTAATCTAATCTGTCTCTAACATGTCCATCCTGCCACGAGTGACACCAGGAGACCATTCATCTCCAATTAGAAGTAGCTTCAACTTAACATTTTGTACAAAATATGAATATCTCTGAGAACACAAAACTCCCTCAGTGCTGCATTGAAGTTCATCAAATCCTGGAGACCCATATCAAAGTCGATAGTGTTACAATTGAACTATGACTATAAGATCAAAAAAAAAGACTAGAAAAGAAATAGGGCAGGAGTAGGACCTTCAGCACCTTGAGACAGCTCCACCATTCAATAGGATCATGGCTGATCTGACAATTTCCTGCCCTTTTCCCTTAACCCTAATTCCCCTACTCATCAATAATCTATTTATTTCAGCCTTGAACATACACACCTTTCTGTCATCACAGGTCTCTGTGGCAAGGGGTTCTACAGATTTCCGGGAGATGAAATTTCACCTCATCTCAGTCTTAAGTTGTGTTCCTTTATTCTCTGCCCTCTGGTCCTAGTCTCTCTGATAAGGAAAGCCATCCCCTCAGCAGTTACGCTGCCAAGTCTTTAAGAGTATATTTCTGAATGAGATCACATCTCATTGTTCGAAACTCCAGTGAGTACAACATTAAATCTGTTTAACCTTTGCTCATAAGACAATAGCTGAAAATGTGTTGCTGGAAAAGCGCAGCAGGTCAGGCAGCATCCAAGGAACAGGAGATTCGACGTTTCGGGCATAAGCCCTTCTTCAGGACCTTTCCGAAATGTCGAATCTCCTGCTCCTTGGATGCTGCCTGACCTGCTGCGCTTTTCGGGCAACACATTTTCAGCTCTGATCTCCAGCATCTGCAGACCTCACTTTCTCCTCATAAGACAATACATCCATACTGGGAATCATTCTAGTGAACCTTCTCTGAACTGTCCCCAATGAAATAATATCATTCCTTCAATAAGGGGAGTAAATCTGTTCATTGTATTCCAGGTGTGGTCTCACCAGCACCTTGTACAGTTACAGCAAGACTCCTGTTCCCTTGTATTTCATCCATCTTATCTGAAGACCCAAGTTTCCCTATTTCATCTGAGTATGGCATGTCAAACAGTCATGCATTCTTTCAGTACTCCTGCCTTTCTAGTTTATATGTGCAATCTTCTGTACAAGGGTCAACAGGGCAGCGGAGCCAGGCTACTCAGCTGCATAAGAACACATACTAATATAAAAGAAGTACGGCAAATGCTAGAACTCTGAAATAAAGACGGAAAATGCTGGCAAAACTCAGGAGGTCATTCAGCATCTGTGGAGTCAGAAACAGAGTTAGTATTTTAAATCCAGTATGAATCTTCTTCAGAACTTGAAGGGAGCTGTAAACGTGGCAGTTCTTATGTTGGTTCAGAAGAGAGAGAGAGAGGTGGAGCAAATAAAAATGCCCAGATACACAGCAAAGGGATTGCTAACTGTGGGAGAGGGCTATAGGGAGGTGATGGCCTAGAGACATTATCACTGGACTGTTAATCCAGAGAGGAGAAAGTGAGGTCTGCAGATGCTGGAGATCAGAGCTGAAAATGTGTTGCTGGAAAAGCACAGCAGAATTAATCCAGAGACCCCGGTAACATTCCAGGGAACTGGGGCAAAAATCTACCATGCTAATAAAAGTCTGGAATGAAGAACCTAATGATAACCATGAATCGATTGGCGTTATTGGAAAAATCCATCTGGTTCACTAAGATCCTTTAGGGAAGGAAACTGCCATCCTTACCTGGTCGAGTAGGAGACAGCAAGCCAGGCAGCATCAGGAGGTAGAGAAGTTGATGTTTCGGGTGTAACCCTTCTTCAGGATTGGGGGTGGATATAGGGGAAACTGCAGCTAAAGGGGGTGGCAGGTGCAGGGTGGTGAAGTGGGGATAGGTGAAGACAGGTGGAGGGTACGACCTGGTTGGCCAATGGGAGGAATGAATCCAGTAGGTGGCAGGAAGGAGTGGAAGAGAGCGGGAGGGGCTGGGAAGGGAGTTGGGGGATGGAAAGGAAGATTATTTGAAATTGGAGAACTCCGGGTTGAGTCCTCCGGGCTGTTCAGGTAGAAAACAAGGTGTTCTTCCTTCAGTTTGTGGTTTGGTTCATTGTGGCAATGGAGAAGGCCAAGGATGGTCATGTCAGAAAGGGAGCGGAAAGGGGAATTAAAATGGGTAGTGACTGGGAGGTCCAGTCGGCCCGTGTGCCCGGCTGAGATGCTCAGTGAACTGTTCTCTAAGTTTACGTTTGGTAGACCATATTGGGAGCACCTGATGCATTAAACTAGGTTGGCAGAGAGGCAGGTCTCACTGGAAGGGCTGTTTGGGGCTCTGGATAAAGCAATTTTTAGGTTCAGGTAAGGTGTATGAACCACACGTCCACTTCTATTGATTAAACCTCATTGTATGCTGATTACATGTTAGGATATTCTATTGTATTAATTTTAAGAGTGATGTAACAGGTCTATTAATCAAACACAGTGCAGTATAAGTTGTTACAAGGTCTAGGGTTCAAGGAATGCAACTAACCCCTCCCTCCAAGGTAAATCATGTTTAAATACTGATCAGAATTATGAGAGCTTCCAAAAGAAATCAAAGTTTTCAAGCAGTTTAACTATTCCTTGACTAGGTCCCTTGAGGTGCAGTGGTAGTACTCTTACCTCTAAGCCAGAAGGCCTGGGTTCAAGACCCACCTGCTCCAGAGGTGTGTAAAAATCTCTAAACAGGTTGAATAGAAATTATCTACATGTTCTCTGGAATGGTCACTTCATTCCATTTTCACTATTTTCTCAAACGGAACCTACATCAAGAGCACTAAAAAAATCAGAGAAGCTTTGTTGATTACCTTAATCCCAGTTGCTTGGGGACATCACAGTCAGGGAGGAAAAAAATAGTAATTTTTTGAAATGAACACTGTAGGAATAAGGAGCAAGAGTAGACCACTCAGCCCTTCAAACCTGATCCGTATTTCAAAAAGACCATGGTTCATAGAGTCATAGAGATGTACAGCATGGAAACTGACCTTTCAGTCCAACCCGTCCATGCCGACCAGAAATCCCAAGCCAATCTCGTCCCACCTGCCAGCACCCAGCCCATATCCCTCCAAACCTTTCCTGTTCATACACCCATCCAAATGCCTCTTAAATGTTGCAATTGTACCAGCCTCCACTACTTCCTCTGGAAACTCATTCCAAACACGTACCACCCTCTGTGTGAAAAAGTTGCCCCTTAGGTTCTCTTTCATATCTTTCCCCTCTCACCCTAAATTTATGCACTCTAGTTCTGGACTCCCTGACCCCAGGAAAGAGACTTTGCCTATTAACCTTATCTGTGCCCCTCATAATTTTGTAAACCTCATGGTTGATCTGATTTTATACTTAACTCTACATTCCTGCATATCCCCTGATAATCATTAATTTGCTTGTTAATCAAGACTCTGCCTACCTCTGCTGTAAGCATATTTAAAGATTCTGCAGCCGCTGCCTTTTGAGAAAGGGCATTCCCAAGACTCTCAACCTTCTGAGAGAAAAAAAATCTCCTCATCTCTGTTTTACAGAGGCGCCCCACTACTTTAAGCACTGATGCCTAGTTGTAGACTCTCCCTCAAGAGGATTCATCAGATTGGCCAATGGGCCGAGGAGTAGCAGATATAGTTTAATTTAGATAAATGTGAGGTGTTGCATTTTGCTAAGGCAAACTCAGGAAGGACTTATGCAGTAAATGGTAGGGTGCTAGGGAAGCTTGCCAGACAAAGTGACCAAGGGGTGCAGCTGCATAGTTCTTTGAAAGTTGAGTCGCAGGTAGACAGAGTGATGAAGAGGGCATTTGGTACACTTGTCTTCATTAGTAAGTGCATTTAGTATAGGAGTTGAGATGGCAATTTGTAGCTGTACAGGACATTGGTGAGCCCTTTAGAATACTGTGTACAATCACCCTGCTATAGGAAGGATATTGTTAAACTTGAAAGGGTTCAGAAAAGATTTACAAGGATGTTGCTGGGGTTGGAGGGTTTGAGCTACAGGGAGAGGCTGTTTTCCCCTAAAGCTGGGGCTGTTTTCCCCTAAAGCTTCAGAGGCTGAGGAATGACCTTATAGAGGTTTATAAAATCGTGAGGGGCATGGATAGAGTAAATAGGCAAGGTCTTTTTCCTAAGGTAGGGGAGCCCAAAATTAGAGGACATAGGCTGAAGGTGAGAAAAGAAAGATTTTACAAATGACTCGTGGGGCACTTTTATCACACTGTATGGGACTAACTGCCAGAGAAAGTGGTGGGGGTGGTACAACTACAACATTTAAAAGACATCTGGATGGGTATATGAATAGGAAGGGTTTAGAGGGATACGGGACAAATGCTTGTAAATGGGACTAGATTTGTTTAGGATATCTGGTCAGCAGGGACAAGTTGGGCCGAAGGAACTGTTTCCTTGCTGTATGACTTTATGACTCCATCATTTTGACATCCACCAGGTGAAGTCCCCTCAGGATCTTACATGTTCCTATTAAGTCACCTTTGATTCTTTAAACTCCAGAGGTTACAGGTCTTGCTGTCTAGCCTTTCCTCATTAGGCAATCTGTTCATTTCAGATGTCAGTCTAGTGAGTATGCTGGAGTTCGATTTTGAGTTACATAAGATGAGGTGGGCCAGTATGCATCATTCACAGGATTTACTGGTTTAATGACTCTCTTCTGCTTGTCTACCTAGAATTTGCTGGGATCGAGGAAGGGGCAGTGGAAAATGCAGGAATACTGCCAACTTCCGCAGTTGGGAATTCCCTTCCTGCAACAATCACCCAAACTAATACAAACTGTGATCTCACAGGCTTCCGTATGCAAATTGTGGTGGAGCAGGGAAAGAGCCTGGCTTGCTGAGGTGTTTTCCCTGCAGTGTGAGTCAGAATCAGAATCAGAATCCCTACAGTGTGGAAACAGGCCCTTTGGCCCAACAAATCCACACCAACCCTCCGAACAGTAACCCACCCAGACCCATTCCTTAATCCTATATTATTCCCTGACTAATGCACCTAGCCTACACTATGGGCAATTTTATCATGGCCAATCCACCTAACCTGCACATCTTTGGATTGTGGGAGGGAACCAGAGCACTCGGAAGAAACCCACACAGACATGGGAAGAATGTGCAGGCTCCACACATAGTTGCCCGAGGTGGGGATTGCAAAAAGGCCCTTGCAGCTGTTCTAACCACTAAGCCACTGTGCCACCCGAGTTAGCCATGGCACAGTGATAGCACCCTCACCTCTGAGTCAGATGCTTTACATCAAAGACCCACTCTAGAGATTCGTGTAGAGAAACTCCTTAATGAGCGAGCATTGCACTGTCAGAAATGGTATTGCTTGATAAGCTGTCTGCTCACTGAGTCATTTTGAAAGATCCCATGGCACAACTGGGAAAGGAGCTGTGGAATACTCTCACACCAGATGCCATCACATCAGCACTGAAATTCACATATCACATTAATCATTCGTCTGACAGGTAGAAGATCTTTGTGGTTTGACAGCAACATCCTGTTAGTGGCAATACAACACTCATGTTGCTACTACACAGTAGCAGAGTGAAACCAGTTAAATTTCAGTGCACTAGTTTTTAGTAAGAGTGGTTGAAAGAGGCTTCGCTAATCCCTGGGATGAGAGAAACTCATGACCATGCAAGAAGTGACATCAAGTGTCAAAGGGATGGCAACATTCAGTAATCTCTGTGGCTGAGAACTTAAAATACTAACAACTAAGAACATAAGAACGTAAGAAATAGGAGTAGGATTAGGCTATCCGACTGTTTGAACCTGCTGCACACCTCAGTAAAATCATGGCTAGTCTTTTCATGGGCTCAGCTCCATTTACCGGCACGCTCACGTATATAGTTCACCATATGACCCTTGAGAGAAAAAAATTCCTCTGCTTCTCAATCTTAAATGAACAACCCTTTAACTATGCCTTGAGTTCAAAGTCTCCCCATGAGGCAAAACATTCACTCAGCATCTTTTCTGTCAAGCCCCCCCTCAGAATGTTCCACAGAGAGCTACTCATTTTGCTAAGCTCCAGCGATTATAGGCCCAAACAGCTCCACCTTTCTTCATAAGACAACTCTTTCATTTCAGGAATCAGCCTTGTCAACCTTTTATAAACTGCTTCCAATAGAATTATATTCTTCCAAAAATAAGGAAATTAGCATTGTAGACATACTGCAGGTACCACCCCCGTATTTTTTTGCTCTATCAGTGTTGCATTAAAAACAATACTCCATTTGCCTTCCTAACCATACAAGCATGCTAATCTTTGGCAATGCATGTCTTTCTCTTCTGCAACCTCTTTAGATTTAAGTTATACTTGCCTTTTCAATTCTTCCTGCAAAGTTGACAAACTCACATTTCTGACATTATACCTCACTTGCCAAATTACTGCTTGCACACCCAATCGAGATTAGATTCCCTACAGTGTGGAAACAGGACCTTCAGCCCAACAAGTCCACACCAATCCTCCAGACCCAATTCCCTCTGACCTATGCACCTAACACTCTGCGCAATTTAGCTTGGCCAATTCATCGAACCTGCACATCTTTGGACTGTGGGAGGAAACCCGCACAGACACGGGATGAACATGCCAACCCCACACAGACAGTCACCCAAGGCTGGAATCAAACCTGGGTCCCTGTTGCTGTGAGGCAGCAGTACTAACCACTGAGCCACCGTGCCGCCCCTATCTATCTTCTTTTGCAGACTCATTATGTCTTGCGCAAAACTTGTTTTCCTACTTAAGTTTGTATTCATCAATCCCTTCATGCAAATCATTAATATCAATCATTAATAACTGAGGCCCGAGCATTAAGCTTTGCAGCCCTTCCTCAGTTACAGCTTGTCAATCTCAAAATGAGCTATTTATCCTAACTTTGTTTCCTATTAGCTATTGTTAACTATCTGTCCACCATATTCCTATTTGTACCTCAAGGATACTACCATAACTCCTAAGAGGCATAAGACAGGTGGGATAATAGGAAAGTTCCACTGTAAAAGATGTGCATTCATTAAAGCACTTGACTTTTTGACTCTCAACATCTTATTTTTTGATAGCATTTTGTATTGCTATGAAAGCTTTATGAGTCAGAATCTTTCACATCAATTATACAGTACAGCCCATTCTGTGCATCTTCTCTGCAGCTGTAAGATTGTATTCCTTGCTTTAATCTATTACTGAATGCACTTTGTAATGGCAGGATCTGCCTGTACTACACGCAAAACAAAACTTTTCACTGTATCGAGGTACATAGAGTCATAGAGATGTACAGCATGGAAACAGACCCTTCGGTCCAACCCATCCATGCCGACCAGATATCCCAATCCAATCTAGCCACACTTGCCAGCACCCAGCCCATATCCCTCCAAACCTTTCCAATTCATATACCCATCCAAATGCCTCTTAAATGCTGGAATTGTACCAGCCTCCATCACTTCCTCTGGCAGCTCATTCCATACACGTACCACCCTCTGCGTGAAAAATTTGCCCTTAGGTCTCTTTTATATCTTTCCCCTCTCACCATAAACCTATGCCCTCTAGTTCCCCGACCCCAAGGAAAAGATTTTGCCTATTTATCCTATCCATGCCCCTCATAATTTTGTAAACCTCTATAAGGTCACCCTTTAGCCTTCAACGCTCTAGGGAATACAGCCCCAGCCTGTTCAGCCTCTCCCTGTAGCTCAGATCCTCCAACCCTGGCAACATCCTTGTAAGTCTTTTCTGAACCTTTTCAAGTTTCACAACATCTTTCTGATAGAAAAGAGACCAGAATTGCATGCAATATTCCAAAAGTGGTCTAACCAATGTCCTGTACAGCTCCAACATGACCTCCCAACTCCTGTACTCAATACTCTGACCAATAAAGGAAAGCATACCAAATGCCTTCTTCACTATCCTACCTACCTGCAACTCCACTTTCAAGGAGCTATGAACCTGTACTCCAGGGTCTCTTTGTTCAGTAACACTCCCTAGGACCTTACCATTAAGTGTATAAGTCCTGCTAAGATTTGCTTTCCCAAAATGCAGCACGTCATATTTATCTGAATTAAACTCCATCTGCCACTTCTCAGCCCATTGGCCCATCTGGTCCAGATACCGTTGTAATCTGAGGTAACCCTCTTCGCTGTCCACAGCACCTCCAATTTTGATGTCATCTGCAAACTTACTAACTGTACCTCTTATGCTCGCATCAAAATCATTTGTGCAAAATGACAAAAAGTAGAGGGCCCAGCACCAATCCTTGTGGCACTGTCCTGCCACAGGTCACAGGCCTCCAATCTGAAAAACAACCCTCCACCACCACTCTCTGTCTTCTACTTTTGAGCCAGTTCTGAATCCAAATGGTTACTTCCCCCTGTATTCCATGAGATCTAACCTTGCTAATCAGTCTCCCTTGGGAAACTTGTCGAACGCCTTACTGATGTCCATATAGATTGCATCCACTGCCCTGCCCTCATCAATCCTCTTTGTTACTTCTTTAAAAAACTCAATCAAGTTTATGAGACATGATTTCCTACGCACAAAGTTATGTTGACTATCCCTAATCAGTCCTTGCCTTTCCAAATACATGTACATCCTGTCCCTCAGGATTCCCTCCAATAACAAACCCACCATCGAGGTCAGGTTCACTGGTCTACTGTTCCCTGGCTTATTCATACCACCCTTCTTAAACAGTGGCACCATGTTTGCCAACCTCCAGTCTTCCAGCACTTCACCTGTCACTATCGATGATCCAAATATCTCAGCAAGAGGCCCAGCAATCACTTCTCTAGCTTCCCACAGAGTTCTCGGATACACCTGAACAGTTCCTGGGGATTTATCCACCTCTACCCGTTTCAAGACATCCAGCACTTCCTCCTCTGTAATATGGACATTTTGCAAGATGTCACCATCTATTTCCCTACAGTCTATATCTTCCATATCCTTTTCCACAGTAAATACTGATGCAAAATATTCATTTAGTATCTCCCCCATTTTCTGTGGCTCCACACAAAGGCTGCCTTGCTGATCTTTGAGGGGCCCTAATCTCTCCCTAGTTACCCTTTTGTTCTTAATATATTTGTAAAAACCCTTTGGATTCTCCTTAATACTATTTACCAAAGCTATCTCATGTCCTCTTTTTGCCCTACTGATTTCCCTCTTCAGTATACTCCTACTTTCTTTATACTCTTCTAAGGATTCATTTGATCTATCCTGTCTATACCTGATATATGCTTCCTTCTTTTTCTTAACTGAACCCTCAATTTCTTTAGTCATCCAGCATTCCCTATACCTACCAGCCTTTCCTTTCACCCTGACAGGAATATACTTTCTCTGGATTCTCATTATCTCATTTCTGAAGGCTTCCCATTTTCCAGCCGTCCCTTTACCTGCGAACATCTGCCTCCAATCAGCTTTCGAAAGTTCTTGCCTAATATCATTAAAATTGGCCTTCTCCAATTTAGAACTTCAACTTTTAGGTCTGGTCTATCCTTTTCCATCACTATTTTAAAACGAATAGAATTATAGTCGCTGACCTGGGAGACCAAAGTGCTCTTCCACTGATACCTCAGTTGCCTGCCCTGCCTTATTTTCCAAGAGTAGGTCAAGTTTTGCACCTTCTCTAGTAGGTACATCCACATACTGAATCAGAAAATTGTCTTGTACACACTTAACAAATTCCTCTCCATCTAAACCTTTAACACTATGGCAGTCCCTGTCAATGTTTGGAAATTAAAATCCCCTCTTCCCTATTATTCTTAGATATTGCTGAGATCTCCTTACAAGTTTGTTTCTCAATTTCCCTCTGACTATTGGGGGATCTATAATACAATCCCAATAAGGTGATCATCCCTTTCTTATTTCTCAGTTCCACCCAAATAACCTCCCTGGATGTACTTCCAGGAATATCCTCCCTTAGCACAGCTGTAATGCTATCCCTTATCAAAAATGCTTCTCCCCCTCCTGTCTTGCCTCCTTTCTATCCTTCCTGTAGCATTTGTATCCTGGAACATTAAGCTGCCAGTCCTGCCCGTCCCTGAGCCATGTTTCTGTAATTGTTATGTTATCCCAGTCCCATGTTGCTAACCATGCTCTGAGTTCACCTGCCTTCCCTGTCAGGCCCCTTGCATTGAAATAAATGCAGTTTAATTTATTAGTCCTACCTTGTCCCTGCCTGCCCTGTTTGACTCACTTCTGTTCTCAACTGTACCAATCTCAGATCGATCACTATCTCCCTGGGTCATGGCCCTCCACCTTACTCATTTAAATCCTCCCGAGCAGTTCAAGCAAATTTCCTTGCCAGTATATTAGTCCCCTTCCAATTTAGGTGCAATCTGTCCTTCCTTATGCAGGTTATGTGACAGTAATAAATCAAAATCACTCCTTTTTGATTTGATTTATTGTTGTCGTATGTACCTAAGTACAGTGAAAATTTTTGTTTTGTGAGTAGTACAGGCAGATCATAACAAACAAGAGCATAAAAATCAACAGGTACTTAGACAGATCAAGGCACACAAAGTTACGACTGCACCAAAGAACCTGTGAGTTACTTATGAAATGCTCTATGCTGTGATTTTCCTGATGATTGATCAGGACTCACTCCTGCAGGAAAATCTTTCCCTCCATGGTAGAGGTAAACCAACATATGGCTGATAATTAGTACAAAGCATAGGTTTGATTCCCACATTGACTGAAGTTACCATGAAGGATTCTCCTTCTCAACCTTTCTCCTTGTCTGAGGTGTGGTGATCCTCAGGTTAAACACTACCAGTTACCTCTCTCTAATGAGACAGTGGTCCTATGGCACACTGGGACCATGGTTTCTTTGCTATCATGGGCAGCACCACTGTCTAACATGGTTGGTTCATTCTCTGGGATGCCTTGATTTCAGATATTTTGATGTCACATTACAAAAGTAGGTGGGCTTAAGACTGTGCAAGATTCTTGATGCCACGTTTCCGGAAAAGAACCCACTTGATTTACAAACTTGACAAATTCCATCACAGGAGTCATTTATACTACTCCCTGGGGGGACATTAAGGCTCCACACAAATTACTCTATGCAACTGGATCATGTACGGTTGCTTGACTTCCAGTTTTACGAGCCCCAGTTTTTTCTATATGAGAAAAAACATTTTTCTCAGAATCAGACAGGGTCACTATCCTTCTGTACATTTCAGGAATATGCACTAACAGGCTTCTAATTATTTTTGATCAACTTGTTTGGATATACAGTGACACACCTTCAGGACAGGTAGGACTTGATTCTGGATCATCTACTGCAGAGGTGGGAACTCTACCACCGCAGCACACCATCTTCTTTAAAAAGCTATAGTCCAGATGCTCCCTGTGCATAAATTATGAAAAACTGTGTGAAGGAATTTAGTAAAAGCTACAAGTTGAGTGAGTAATACAGAAGGTAAATGAAATGTTGGCCTTTATTATAAAGGCTTATTGACTTGTCCATCCTTTCAGTGAATAGTTCCTTTATACAAAAAATGTACAACATTTTAAAGCCTTTCATGGAACAAAACTATGTTTTGGAGAGTTACCATTTCAACATGGAAAGAAAGTGGGCTTTCTGTTTATTGCTTGCTCTCAATCCTTAAATTTCACCCTTTGTACCAGCAATAGCCATAATGATGCATGTTCCATGTTGTTTTTCTCGAAACAAACATTTTTAGTTATACATTTCTAAGATAAAAACACATTCCACAAACTGCAATGCTCATGATACTTTCATCAATACTTTTGTTAACTAATTATCCAGTAAAGAACTGAACATACCGACCTGAAAAGTCACAGGTTCAACCTTCGGTTGTGCTAAATTTGCTGAGTTGGGCTCGACAATTAGTCTCATCTCCTTGGGCTAGTAAGGAATAAATGAATCTGTGTGTTTCTGTCTGTGCTTGTGTTCTTGTGTATACCTATGTTTGTGTCTGTGTTTTTATGTTTTGAATGTCTGCATATGTGTCTGTGTCTGTATTTACATGGCTATATGCATCCTTGTTTGTATGTCTGTGTTGTGTGAACCTCGGATGAAGCTGTGATTCTACCACTTGAGCAAATAGCCTGCAAATTCTCATTCAGGTTCACTCTGGAAGAACATGCATTTGAGTGAGGTTCCAGACAGTAATGGGTGCCTTTGAAATTGCCTCCCAGGGAAAGAGGAAATGGTAAACTATTCTGCCTTTGAAAATTATCCCATAAACAGCTCTATAGCAGAGATGGATTCATATTTGCAATTACTGAAACAATATGATGTGCAATGGGCGTGCCAACATCTTTTTTGGTGGAATCTCAATTGTCATCACCTTCATGGCCAACTTGTCCTAGCAGTTTGAGAGACAAAGATATTCTTGATGTTTTGTTTTGTCATCCTAACAGCTGTCAACTGTTAATCTCCACAAATACATACAGCCACAGTTTGTTAGTAGGCCTTGATGTGTACCCTGTAGTATAGTTTCTGAATAAGAGACCTATCGGACTCAATGTTAACTTTGATTCTCTCTCACAGAACCTGACATTCATGCTGCGTTTCCCCAGAACTTTCTGATTTTTTTGTTAATGTTGGTCTAGATTTCCATGCCTGTTTATATGAAATGTATTCTTTCCTAAAGTAGACTAAGTTTGCATTATTACCAAGACATTCACTTTGCCAATAGTAATAGGCCAACTGATAATGACCTTATGGGCCCAAAACAGTGATGTTTCACATTATGGCTTTAAAGCCCTTTATCATGGGCAGCAAAATATTGCATCCCATCCGTTATTATATAACATTCAAATTTTCCTTGATTTACATTCACTTACAATGTGAAAAATTTACATTTACAATGTGAAAAATAATGGGAATACACAATGTAATTCCAAACATATTACGCCCCTCAATCACACATTTCTGGAAAATTTGATTCTTACATTTTGTTTCTAAGAGGAACAGAAGAACAGAGAAAACAAGCCAATAATTGACAAAGGTGATTTATTCAAATATGCAGGGCACAAATCTAAGAAAGAATGTCATGAGAACTGCAGAGTGAGTTCCTGCAATAACTTGGTTTCAAGTGGTTTTTATATTTCATAACCATGTTAAAACAGGGAATTTTAGATCCATCAGTCTTATCACAAATCTATTGAAGGTTGTCAAAATGACACTCAGTGGGAAAATCTCTGAAACTGTGCACTTGGGCATCTGATACAGTTCCACATGAAACACTTTTCATTAATATCAAAGTGATGCAAACTCATCTAATATGTGGCAAGAGTTAAGAGTTAAGGGTAAAAACTGGTCTGGCCCAGACATTTCAGGTAGCACCAGGTGGGAGGTTCCTGCAGGACTTGTGTCAGGACCTTTACTCTCTCCAATATTCAGAGAATCGGGAATGAATTTTCTTTGGATGATTGAGGTTCCACCGCTGGTTTTAAAGGTTTGAGGCGATTCCACATAGGCAATACCCACAAATGTACCTTCCTGCCTTAGCAAATTGAATGACTGCCACTGGGATTTTCATCTCTTGGGGTCAGAGGCCAAGACCTGTTGACCCAATCAACCTTAGTAATGCCACCTCTGATGGTGGGCATTGCTGAACTTGGCAAATATAGTCATGTCAAAGCCTGTGCACCCTCAAAGACAGGCAAATAGAGCTAGGGAATGGTGGGGCTAGGCAGGCCCTGGCCATCTATTTTGGGGAAGCACTGCCTCATGGGACGATAAATCATTATTGTGGTGAGGAGCAGAATTTAGACCCCAATCCCATTGTTACCCTATCTTCACAAATATGTTGCCTGTTTAAACAGGAAAAAGTCCTTAATTGGCCCCTTAAGTGTCTCAACAGAGCTCCCAGTGAGTACTTAGAGTCATAGAGTCATGGAAATGTACAGCGCAGAAAAAGACCCTTCAGTCCAACTCATCTATACTGACCAGATAGCCTAATGTAATCTAATTCCATTTGCCAGCATTTGGACAATAGCCTTCTAAACCCTTCCTATTCATATACTCATCAAATGCCTTTTAAATGTTGTAATTGTACCAGCCTCTGCCACTTCCTCTGGCAAATTATTCCAAGCACCCACCACCCTCTGTGTGAAAACGTTACCCTTTAGGTTCCTTTTAAAATTTCTCAGCCTCATGTTTTTTGCAAGCGCAGCGTAAAGATTGGACATCAACTGACACCTTCCCCGGCAAACCCCTCCCTCATTCCTCCAGGGTCAGGAAATCCGTCAGGAAACTCAAAGGGTGATAGCAATAGAAACGGCAGCTAAATTAAAGTAGGCTGATTATATGAAATAAGTTAAGGAAATAGGGGAGTGAGCAAAACATAGATGGGTGAAATTTAATGCTGACTAATATGAAGTATTGTTCACAGGAGGAACAATTGGATGACATGTATTTCAATGCATTCTGTAGAATAAAACTGTAAAGGATGTTGAAGAACGTGAATGCTCAATATATAGCTAAAGCCAACATAGCAAAAACAATTGGATGCAAATTACCAGAGGGTGTGATCACACTGTTCAGTGGTGTGGTCAGGCCATGCGCTGAGTAATGTTTTTATTTATGGATTACTAAGAAAGAAGAGAAACGTTAAAATTAAAATACCACATTAATCAGATTTGTGTGCCTG